>NC_091240.1:11632489-11729989 GCF_040958095.1 Procambarus clarkii | reverse complement strand
AAACCCATGGAACTGCCTACCTACCACAGCCGTAAATGCTAAAACACTGTTGAATTTTAAAATCAAATTGGCTTAGCTCTATACATACAGAATTAGTTGTGCTAAAACTTGCCTTGAACACACAAAAATACTGGAGGAATAATTTTATGGAACTGAAATCAGCTCTTCAAGCAATTGAAAACCGAACATACAAAATAGATACCTGTACTAGGAATGTTGTAACATCTGTTTTAAACACGATTTGTGCAGAGCAAGAGCAGCACTATTTTGTGAAATTAGGGCAGAAATCACTATATAAAGTTATATGTTTAGAACAGAGAACACACATAGACAGCATAAAACATCCATTAGAGGCAACTCCACTCAGTTTGCTCTAAACATCAAGGCATGTATGCCACATTGTACTGTAATCACTGTGTACAAGTACGTCACTGTACTTGGGACTTTACACAAATTGATGTGTGTGTGTAGAAATTTCATTGTTTATTAATTCTGATGTGTACTGTATTCATAGAAACCAGCCTTAATAAAGGAAATATTTTTTTTAGTCTGAATAAACTTCTTTGTTGAATGACTGGTTATGTAAATGTATCAATTTTAATTACTTAACTATTGTAAAGAGTGCATAAAATTAGGCAAGAGCTAAGGCAACAACTTCAGATGGCATGCCACAATTACATTATTATTTTTATGCATACGATTCTTACAATCAACTGCCTTTAATGCTGCCCCTTCATATTTTACATTCATGAATTATGTTAATGTTTTCCACCAATAACCCTCAAGTCTCAAGAATCACCTTTCCATTATATTATAAAAGTTTATATTTCATGTATAATTTTGGTCAAGTATTGGCAGAATATTACATATACAGTACAATATATCAACCCGTTCTCGCACTTTCTTACAGTCAATATTGACTTATTAAATACGTGCATATGTGACATACTGAACATACTAGTATACCTTGAAAAGCTTCATAGAAAACACCGACCTTACCTAACCTTCTTAGCATGTTAAGATAAGCATCTTATTGCTTCGTAATTACAATTATTACTTAACCTATACCTATAATAGGTTAAGTAATAATTTTAATAACCTATACCTATAATAGGTTAAGTAATACCTATAATAGGTTAAGTAATAATTTTAATAACCTATACCTATAATAGGTTAAGTAATAATTGTAATTACGAAGCAATAAGATTCTTATCTTAACATACTAAGAAGGTTAGGTAAGGTCGGTGTTTTCTATGAAGCTTTTCAAGGTAAACTAGTATGTTTAGTATGTCACATATGCACGTACTTAATAAGTCAATATTGACTATACATAAGTGCGAGAACGGGTTGCAATATATACAGTATCTTGTACTGGAAATACTGACCAGCAACAGCCACATCAGTTAATACACAAAGAGGCATCCTTTTAACCTTTTAGAGTTGCTGTACATACGTATTGCCAAATGCCAAAAGTTATGTTAGAAAACAAATACACATTAAATTAAATTCTATATATTTCTGTAGATTCAATACTGTACATGAAAACAATTCAATACATAACAAAACCTTTCAGATTCTCCAGTTAAGAGTGACACTAAAATTTAAATGCCTCTATATTCAATTCATCTCTAAGCTCAGACATGGACTGCTCCCATCTCTTTTCAAAATATATATTCATTAATAGTTTTGAGGATGCACCAACCCGCAAGGCCCAAGGTAGGTAGGTTTGTAAATACTTTTGCCGCTGTTTTGGCTTAAACCGCAATGGACCAAAAAGTGCAGCTCCATAACACATTGGTAATTCTGTTTGGAGTGCCTCAACCCATTTGACAGCTACTTCCCCTAGCATATTTGTAGGCATTCCCAAAACAGTGTGAAAGAGGTCGTGAGCCTCACGATAACGCTGCATTACATATGCCAATTCAGGATTATCCACAAATTGAACAGGCATTCTAGAATCTGGAGTCACATTATTAACATTTAGAAATTTTATATAGAAGTGACCTAAAGTTTCTTCAGGCAGCTGTGATAAGTATTTAAGATCAACTGTAGTACTACTGATCCTTGGTTTATCTATTAGTATCTGCTGTCCCTCATCATCATGAGCCATCTCTGTATAGAGTGCAGAGAGAGCTCTGTAACCTGTTGTCTCTCCAAGGACTGCTACCATGTCATGACGCCAGGGGTCCAGGAGAGCTGCACCAGCTGCTCCTACAGACAAGACAGCCTTTTGAAAGATGTTTGTTGGGATATGATTTTTGTATAATACTGTGGAGGGTGATGATTGTTCCTCTTCGATAGTATGATGCCCATCAGAGGAACTTTTCTTGGAATCCAAAGTGGGATCAGACAGAAGTTTAACGCGTATCTTTCTTACTGCAGTTGATGAATTTTCTAGTTTATTTACACGACTGCTATAGTCACCATTGGCTCCAGATGAGGTCTTCATTTGTTTTTCTTCATGTTGTGTAGTGAAAGTACGTGATGCATAATGCCCATCATCTGCAACACTGCAGTATGTGGAACTTAAATTACAAGTTTGGAGTCCTGAAAGAAGAAATAAGAAAGCTTGGTATTTATACAAAAATGCATATTTAGTTTTTACTCATACAAAATAAAAAAATACATATATATACAGTATAGTATTTACATACAACTATATATTGTATGTTTTTCTTATAAACTTATAAACTGGCACCCAAGTAACTGATTCAGTCAGTTAAGCACTATTGAGGACAGTAACAATTTTGCACTTGACAAGAGGAACCCCAGTAAGCTCAACAGAGGTACGATCAAATAAAAGTCTTTCCTACATTGTTCATTTTTCTAATTTTTTAAATTGTATATATATTGTTAGGGCAGTTAGGTAGATTAGATTAGGCTATATTCGGTAGACTTTAAGTGCCAAGTGACCTATATCCACCTGACAGGCTTCCTGTCCCCGAAACTGGTTTCCCTTTTACACCTGTGCATCACTGAAATTCAGCCAGTCTGCTTTTGCACCCTAATCTAATTAGGCTCAGCTGCAATTACTCACCTTGCAATGTCAACCTGTGTAACCTAGTCAGGCCTCTGCTCTGCAACATGATGGCTCGCTGTGTTGTTGTTATTATTGGGTTAAGGACAGCTATAGCACAGGGCCTTAACAGAAGGCCATCAAAACCCTCCAACTACCAACACCTCCCGGACAAACTAATGACGAGGAGCCAGCCGCAAAAAAATAAAACTATAACGTTTCCTGCGACCCGGTGATAAGGGAGATAGGTATCGTATATAGCAGCTTGTTGAAGAGGAATGGCAGAGGGCAATGCAATAATCGCGTAACGCAGGCCGATGGTTGCCAGGAGGAGCAGGTGCCAAGGATGAGCCAGGAGTCTCAGTCTTCTTCTTCTTGATAGTAGGTGCAGTTTGTATGAAGGGTTTGTTCTCCCGATGACTGCATGTCTCAGTCTTGCGCTGGTGTTGTTGTTGTTGTTATGGTGAGTCAGTTAGTCGCTTTGTTGGTGCTTCTTCGTCACAGTTTTCTTTGATAGGCTAATTTTAGGGCAACTAATTTATAGTGAGTAATAATACTTTTTGTTGTCAGGGACATGAAATCTGTACTAATAAGTTTATATTGAAGTCTTCCCCGTAGCTCGAACTACTGACCTTTTCCAAGAAGTAAACAAGAACAGTTGCCTAGCTCCCAAGTAC
This sequence comes from Procambarus clarkii, assembly GCF_040958095.1. Taxonomy (NCBI): domain Eukaryota; kingdom Metazoa; phylum Arthropoda; class Malacostraca; order Decapoda; family Cambaridae; genus Procambarus; species Procambarus clarkii. The sequence goes on along the minus strand of NC_091240.1, from coordinate 11,726,296 downwards.
CTATTTACTGTGAAGTAAACAGTGGCATCAGGTGAGAGGAAACGTACCCAACCATTTTTGTCTCGGCGGAGACTGAAGCCGGCATCATCGATTATGAATCACGGAATCACTATACTACAGGACCCAAACAATGATGCCAACCCCGGAAGCTCCTCCTCAAGGTAACCCGTGACTTACCGGAATTTATCTAAGGGCCACCATATCTTGATTGGCCTCAATTGCGGGGATAGAAAGCCGGCGACTTGTCAAAGTTGCCAAAATGTCAAAACTTTGTTAAACTCTAAAGTCCAACTTTAAGAGATTATAAAGGAAAATGGGGCGACCTTCGACAAGCCATCGGCTTCCTGTCCTCGCCAAGGCCACTAGTGTTAGTGGCCCTCAGGTAAATTCAGGTAAAAGGCTCCTATACCGTTCCTCATTATTTTTCCAACTAGTATATATGAAAGTGTGTCGTGACTCCTCTGGGGTGTATAATTATGCTCAGTGCACATGACTGTAAAGCTGCCGCCCAGTATGGTGGGCGTGGAGCACGATTAGTAACTGTGAATTCACCTAGTTGTGCTTGCGGGGGTTGAGCTCTACTCATTCGGCCCGCCTCTCAACTGCCAATCAATCAAGTGTTACTAACTACTAACTAACTAATTTTTTCACACCCCCCCCCCCTAGGAAGCAGCCTGTAACAGCTGTCTAACTTCCAGGTACCTATTTACTGCTAGGTAACAGGGGCATCAGGGTAAAAGACACTGCCCATTTGTCTCTGTCGGCGCCGGGAATCGAACCTGGGCCATTGGATTACGAGTCCCGCGCGCTGTCCACTCAGCTACCTGACCCCTAGGATGGAGTGAGTCACACCCCTACCTGTGTGACTCACCGTAGATGTAAAGTGTCGTGTATAGTGACTTTTGAACCTCTCGTTGAATAACTTGTGATATAAAATGATTATTGATAGGTATATGTATTTGTGTAAATGATTATATATATAAGTACAAGTGTATGTAACATTAACAATTGTGTAACTAGCGTCAAAGATTGTCACTTGCTTAGTTAAATGAACTATGATGTTCAGATCCTGAACCAATTATGTGGCCTGTAACCCTTTCCACCACCGTCCAGGGGATGGGTATGGGGTGCATAATAAAGAAAGAAATTGTAATGAATTTAAGGTGCATATATGAAAGCTCATAACTTCGCCCATATTATTATATACGTTATCCATATTGATCTACTTGCAGCTATCAACTGTACTAATATGAATACAATATAGGCCTATATGTACACATAATGTTTGTAAAACTCGTTGTATCATTTTCGAAAACAAAGGTGAAAATATTCAGATAATGACTTTCCGCTATAAATTTGCATATTGTACATTATTTGTTATTAGGCTTTTACTCAGTTTGCTAGAGATTGGGAACTCGTACCACATCCCGCATAGGCTAATCATATATCGAAATGTATATATCTATATAAATATTTACCTTTTCCTATAATGGTCATTAAATTCTGTTCAGTACAGTGTAGAGCCTGGACGCTTCTTGCAAAGTAGGAGTTCTGTTCCCAGTGGTTCAAGTGGGTGGGTACCCTGCTGTTTGGTCAGTAAGCTGATTGATTGATTGATGAAGATTAAGCCACCCAAAAGGTGGCACGGGCATGAATAGCCCGTAAATGGTGGCCCTTTGGAGATCTGTGGAGGTCCTCTCCCTCTGATTGATTGATAAACATTAAGCCACCCAAAAGGTGGCACGGGCATGAATAGCCCGTAAGTGGTGGCCCTTTTAAGCCATTACCAGTATCATTAGCTGATACTAAAGATCTGTGGAGGTGAGACTGCACCCTGTGTGACGCGAGATGTCTCCCGTGTCAGTAAGCTATTGTGAAGGTCTTATTAACTCTCCCACGGTTAACAGGTCTTAAACCCATCACCTCGCTACTGGTGCTACCGGACGTGCACTTGTGATGACCGAGTGCCGGCTCTTGTCGTGGGCTCCAGGGTTCGTCTAAATAACAGAGCTTCCACTCAGATGTATACATATCTTCAATACTTATACATTAATTGTTAGCGATTGTTTAATATCCTTAATTGTTCATAACTTCCAGCTAAGCCATTATAGTCTCATGCTCGCTACGAAGGACAGATAATAATGTAATAGAATTATTATTAAGGAATCAGAATGTATTTCATACGAATTCCGTCACATATTGCCTCCAAATTCATGATAATTCCTTTGAGATGTATTTTCTTGTCTCCAAGATAATATCTTCACTTTACTTTCATCCATGATTAATAATGAAACTACCTTTGTCCTGTCCGTCACATTCCATGAGATACAAGATTACCTTAGACACTTTCTCCCAACACTGTAACATTTTTGCTTTCTCTTCACTTGCACAACCACTACTAACATCAAAGGTGATATTATTCATGTCTATTTTCTCTATACCGTTTTACTCTAACCTTTATTTCAACATTTGTCACTACAGAAGGTTGAACACAGCTAACATTACTAGAAAGTTCATTTTCCTTACTATCCTCTATCATCAATACGTCCTTACTTTCTTCTACGCACGTTTCACTTTCCATTTCACGTCCTGTTTCACTTTCCATTTCACGTTCTGTTTCACCACCATCTTCACCCCGTCTACCCTGCATAGCTAATTTTTCTAATGTTTCAATCATTTTGTCTAGTTTTTTTTTAGATATTCCAATATTTGAGTACCAACCTCCGAGTTCACTATATTGTCCTGAACCTTATCTCCACAAGGCCAGATTCCTTCTTTTCTGAAGATACACTTGTGGTAGGGGATTTTAATGCCAGACATCCAGCTTTAGGATCAAGGGGTTAAGCAAATAGGAATGGTTGCAGATGGTACCAGTTTTTGGAGGAACATGAAGATGTTCAACTGCTGGGCAAGCCTTCTCCTACTCATCTGAGGGGAGGGAGATTAGATTATGCTTGTTTGATAAATGCTGAGGGCATAGAGGGGAATTTTCTTACTGTGGATGAAATGCTAAGTGATTGAACTTGAATTGAACAAAGGAAAAGGCTAAAATTATTTCGGGTCGTACTTTAGATTGTGACGATAATCTCTTTCAAGAGAGATTGAGCCTGCTCTTCCCTACAAAGTACGTAAAAACAAAAGATAATATAGAAGATACGTCCAGCAAGTATCGCCAAACGTTTTGCCCAGAGAGCAAATCGTACCCAGCACACAGTGACACCTGCTAGCTACCGCCACCGTAAACCAGCAAACTACTTGTCCTTTGCCTGCCTGTCGCTGATTGGCTGGTGTCTCGTCGCCCCTGCCCTCCGCCACCACCACAAGTCGACGTCTGGGCTGTAGTGCTCCAGTCTCGTCAGAATATCTCAGTGCTCCATGCAGTTGACATCTCTCGCTGGTAGACTAAGCCTTGGCTTTCGTGTACTAAGGGAGGTGGCAGCTCGAAGCCAATATTCCAGCTCCATTCATATTTATTTTGCTATCACTGTAACTCACTTGTCTTAACGTAACTTTTCATTTGCCAGTGATTATTCATATTATTTTGTTTGTTGACTTGTCTTTTATATTTTATGTGCTTAATTTTATTCATGTCTTGTTTTTCTAACGTAATCAAAATTTCATTGTTAATTTACTTGTTTTGTGTGTCTTCCCATTACCTTACCACAGACGAAAGTTCCAGCTTTTCTCTTTTTTTTTTTTTCTCTAATGTGACGAGGCCCTGCCCCTAGCTTTTGAAACAGCCGAACACCAACGCTTTACCGTCACAAGATAAACACACTCGGATTTCATTGACAACTGTAAGGACATGATTTCTGTTCTTGCTCTTTATGCTGGTTAAATGAGAAAAATTAAACGCAAAAATGACTCGACCTGTTTTAGGTATGAGAGTCAACTTAGTTCCAAAATAATTGTTGTCGCCGTTTTGAATTTGTTTCAGTGTAGATATGTCTTTCCGAAGATGAAGTCTCCATACTTGGATGCAATAATTCACAATCAAAGTTGGGATATTCCTTATGCTCTTATGGCTGAGACAGTATGCTGGGTTCTCTGTCTTGTCTTGAAAATGGTAGAATGCCAGACCAGTCTTGGAGTTTGCAAGTCTAGTCTAACACAGGACGAAATTAGAGCAAGTTCAGATCGAGGTATGACATCAGACTAGTCCTAGAACTGAGAGGCATGAGTTACGAGGAAGGCTACAAGATTTATACCTCACTTCGTTGGAAGATAGAAGAGTTAGGGGAGATATGATTACCCATGCAAAGTTGTCAGGAAATGACAGGGTAGTTAAGATCAGGATATTTAGTACGGGTGGTGCTCGAACAAGTGGACACGGGTTGAAATTGATTACTCAAATGAGCCACAGCAACTTTAGAAAGAATTTTTGTCATGGTACTACTGTAGGGTAGTAAACAAATGGTATGCACTCAAAGATGAGATGGTGGAGGAAGACTCCATACACAATTTAAACCGTAGATATGATAGAAGCCAATATAGACTAAAGAACCTGTACACAAGTTGACTGGCAGTTGAGAAGCGGGATCAGAGGGCTGAAGCTCAAACCCCGCAAGCACATTAGATGAGTATAATTATTTTAATAATAAATTTATTTTAATTCAAATTCATTTTTGTTGATTACCTGAATGCAAGGAGCAATTTAAATGTGGTTCACATACTGAATATTGCAATTTATGACTGAAAAGAGCGGTCAGCGCAGTCTGATATCACAATCTAAAGGTCCTGAGTGTGATTCCAGGTTAAAGTTCAAGTATATTTATCGAGACAAGAAAAAATACATCTGAAAGGGATAGAGTAGCTAAGGCTATTTCTACCCCTTTGGAGAGGATGGAGACGTTTGGGCACGTTTCCTTTCATCTGATGCATCTACTCATCTAACAGTAAATAGGTAACCCGGAGTTGGTCAACTATTGTTGGCTGCATCCCGGAAAAGGGCAATTATTGGCCATGAAAACCCTCGATAAGCCTATAACAGCTATATAGGCTGGCCTATAGCTGTTCCCAAAATGTAAAATAATAATTCACATATACCTAAGTGTACATTTTAAATATTCCTTGATAGCGGTAATTGATAGTTTTTGTATTATTATACATAAATACACAAACTATTGATTAGTATAGAACATATATTGTTGAGCTTAAATGAAACATAAGTGTTTTAAACCCCAACCACGTGCACTGTAAACTGAATCTTACTTTGTTATATAATAAAAAAGGTTTGTCTAATACACGCATTATTTCGCACTCTAACTCCGCACAGATATTGAATTAAGCTTAAGGATGTAATTTGTCAAGCATGTAGAGGTGGTAGAGAGTAGTAAAGAGCCGTGGGAGTGGAGTGTGGCCGGCCGGAGGATTTGAACGTGGCGCGGGTGGATGCTCGTGCGGGCCGTTACATTCCCTGGATTTCAATTCAGTGGAGGAATATGGCGGCCGGAGGACCCTGGGCTGAACACGGATTCTGTGTTTGAAGACTGAAAACGCGTCGGCGTGGCTCGGATATATTACGTAAAGGTGACATAGTGACGGGAGGTTGTTGGTAGTGTAGTGTAGTGGTTGTGTGTGGGGTTGTTGGGCAGCGGTAAGGGAGGTTAGGGGTTTGTTATCACTGTGAACGTTACACTCACTCTGGGGATGAATTGTTGACATTCTGCCTCTCTGGGTGGCTGGGGATAAATTTCTCCGCTACTCGACCGGTCCGTGGATCACGTACGCCCTTAAATAATGCCGGCGTGTTTGGCGTAGTCTCTGGGCCGTGGTGACGCCGCTGAAAAAGAGGTGTTTGGAGTGAAGGGGAAATTTTTCCAGGGACGTTGTTTTGAAGAGGAAGTGGGACCTTGGGAGGTATGGTAGTGGTCTATGGGACTCCCTGACCTCCTTATCTCGTGTCTTGGCTCATGCCACCCTCACCTCTCTCCTTGGCCCTACTCCTATATTCCAGTTTCTTGGTAGGCCTACTTTTGTATCTGGTAGGCCTACTTGGTTTTGTTGTTTGTATCGGATGTAAAGTTGGTTTGAGATTACGTGCCCAAACACTATTACTGTCTGTACACATCTGGCTGTGTAAATGATTGTGCTGTTGAAGGTTTAATGGACTGAGAGGAACTCTAAATTTACTGAATCGTTTGTAATTGTCTTGTGTTTATATTGGAAATGTGTTGACATTAATAATTCAGCATTCATTGTATTATTCAAAGGTAATTTGCATTTTTGTGTAGCCTATAGTGTAATAGCCATAGTACAGTTGGCTTTGTTGTCGACTCTCAGTTGGTGATCCTGGGGCTCAGTTCCCAGGTGGGACAGACATGTTCAGGCATGCTTCCTTTCACCTCATGTCTCTGTTCACTTAGTGATAAATAGGTAACCAGGAGTTGGGCAACTGTTGTAGTGATGCTTCCTGGAAAAGGTCAGCAGTTCAACCTCAATTGATGCGTTAAAGTATATATCAAGCCAAAAGTTAAAATCGTTGACCTTTAAAGGGTTAACGATTTATGTATCGCCTAATGCTCCGGTTCACCTAGCAGTAAATAGGTACCCAGGAGTTAGCTTGCTGTGGGGTTGTATTCTGGACAGGGTCAGTAGTTTGATCTTGTGTGTGTGTGTGTGTGTGTGTGTGGGGGGGGGGGGGGGGGGTGGACCTAACATGTATATGTACATAGGCTGCCTGTCCCCACCAGTATTAATCATATACTGTAGTCAGGTTTCCTGTCCCTGACAAGGGGATTTATAATACCATATTGTAGAGAGTACAGCACTGGAGTAATTACTCATGAGTAATGCATACAGGCTCATGGGACACTGCTGTTTAGATACAGTGCAACTATTATATATGAGGGTAATTACAATTTGAATGATGCAATGATTTTTAATAATTAAATTGATTGAAATTAATTAAATTATTTGAATTACCATTATCAAAGAAGTGCAGTGTCCGTGTATCTATATGTCTGCTGTCCTTAGGATAGGTTAGGTGGGGCTTATTCATACAAATGGTTAATTATTGCTGATAAAGGGTTGCACACTTTAGTGATGGTATACAGATGTATCTTCCATTGTTACATTTGCATCTTGAATAATTTTTTTTGCTTATTGATATTTGTTGTGAAAAAGTATGGGACAGACTTTTAACTAGTGCCATTTGCCTAGATTTATCAGAAGACTTGCTGCGATAGAATAATTTTTGTTATATTCAGGCATTTGAATATGTTTTAAAACCAAATTATTCCTATACAGGTATAATATTGAGATGTGGTAACTGATGGTACATTGAAAGCTTTGACAAGATTCCTTTATCTTCTTTTGGTATGAACTAGTAAAAACATATCCTCTCCATTTACATTTTATTTTGTAGCCAGGATGCATGGACTGAAATTTTAAGATAGATGTTGACTAATGTGTATTGTTGTGGTAAGTTGCAATTGCAAAGGCATAATACTGTGGACATTATCTTCTCCATAAGGAGAAAGTCTATAAACCTTCCCATCTCCCATATTACCATAGGGAGGGTTTGCAGTTATGAATTTTTCATTAGTTGTGTTAATGGTAAAAAGTCACTATTATTTTGAAATGTAACTCATGAAAATGTGTTGAATTGAAGAGAAGATATTCTGTTCTTTGATGTTCTGTCAACCATATCATCGTGTGCATAATCAGCTGCACTGTAGCTTCCCTTCTGTTTTTAATAAACACACATCCTTAGGTTTGGGGAGGGTTACTTAGGTTCAAAATCACTCTTCCTTAACAATCAGGTTATGCTTTTTTCAGTAATAGATATAAAAACTTTAATATACGAGATTCATGACTATGCTGTAAATGCTACAAACTATGGGGATGTTTCTGTGGTAAACTCTGGATGGAAAGGATTTTATTCCCATATCTTGCCTGCAGCTTTAAACAATATATCCGCTACTGGTTAGTCTGTAAGTAAGCATAATGTAATAAAGCAAGGTTAAACCATAAAGTAGGAGTGTCTTTTTTTTAAATAGCATGTTTTTTTAATTGTACTGTTGCATATAGTTTTATGTTATGACATACACAATGAGATTGAAAATTATCTTTTAGAGTTTAGAGAACGAGATTGGTGTGATATCAATAAGCAATGGAATTGTCATACCAAAAAAGTAATGAAACAGCTGTGATTGTTGATTTGAATGGTTAAGTAGAAATAAGCTCTGGGAATGTGATGGGTATGAATTGTTTCCTATTAAGAAATGACTACCAGTAGACTGCAAAATACTGTATAATGATATGTAGCTAAAGAGAGATTGGTACTGTACTTGGCATCTTGTAAATGATGATGGGATAAAAAAAAAAAGAGCCTACGCCAAAATAGCCATTTGCTTGTCGAGAGAAGCAAGTTATACAGGTAGTACAGTATATATCTGCTGTATGATACTAAAATTATACAAAATATTTGGGTGGTTGTCTGACAGCATGATAGTGCTTTGTAAGATAAGATTGAATTGTTGGTAGGTGATAAAGATGCTTACACAACGCTGTAAGAGGTGTGAGACTAAAAATCAGGAAGTTGAAGGTAAATGTTAAATAGTGAAATATAAAATTAATATGTTTTTTAGTTGATACAAAAATTCATTTTTTATTATAATTGGTAGTAGTTTTAGTATTGAGAATGTGTTAGTTTTTGAGCAGTGATAAAATTTGTTAAAATATTTAAAGTGCTTGAATTTCCCATACTACGGTGAGCTGGTCAAGCCACACCTCAGAGGTGATCATATGTTGTGTTTTATTAAAATGTATAAAATGATTTCCACCCAAGATAATTTAATGGGCAAGGTATACATTAATGCTAATTTTTTTTTCAAAGTGATTCATTTGCTATTCATTAAATAAAGGTTCATTATATTAAGAGGTGGGACCAATGAGGTAAGGCTCAATCCTCAAAAGCCCCATTAGGCAAGTATAATTTAGCGAGTTCAAAGGCACCAGGCAAAGAAAGAAAAAAGAGGGATTTTTTTATTATATTTAGTACTTTTGTTATACAGTATTGGTCAAACTCTTTTTAGAAAGGAATGATATAACTGGCTGGTCTCTTGGACTGAGCTAAAGTTTTGGCCACTAATATATTTTGATAAATATGTTTCATAATTATTGTATGTGCATACTGGTTTGTGGTATAATGTTATAGATATCTATTCATTTCATACTATAAAGTTTTCCAGAATGCTATTAAATAATATACCATTGGGAAAAAATTGCTTTAAATAGCTGAGAATTGGCTAATTGCCCTACTTTGCATATCATATCATTGCCCTCTACTTTATCTCTTAATATCCTTTTTTTTAGGTTGGATTAGATTTGGAACAATGTGAGGATGGATACGAGCGTATACAACTGGACCACAGTGGCTGTGTGAATAACTTCTACCTCCCGTTATTCAAGAGCTATCTTATATATGAAGAGCTTGACAGCATATTTGTCAAGTATGTATATACAGTATTGAACTTGTTTAATTTTACTTTTTTATCCTTTTGTTTCATTTTTTTTAGTTCTATCAAGACAAGCGAGTGCTCTATCAATTATTTCTGATACTGTACTACCTGAGCTTTCTAATTACTATTTTGACTGATATTAATAATGATGGATATATTAAAGGCAGAAAGTTTTGCTTCCAACTCTTGAATTATGTATAGTTGATACATATGCATAATTACCCTGGTTTCCAATTTTCATATTATAAATAGGCATCTGCCCTGAGAAATTAAATGCATAACATTGGAAATGAAGGTAATTTATAAGCCTCGTACTCTATATAATAATAAACACTTCCACACTTTAGCAGTCATTTACAAGGGCACCCTCACTACATATGATCAGGTCATAGACAGTACAAACAAAATACTTTCACTGCCATTCGTGGTCTTGGCTGACCGTTGTCTCTTACCATATCCTTTGTGTTATCTGCACACACTCCTCACATCTTCACTGTGTCTGCCCACCCTTATCCCTGCCTTCCTCTCTTAAAAATACAATATTCAATATCTACTTGAATATTGGACACTCAATCTTCAGTCATCCATTTTTCATAATTTCAAAACAATCTGGTGTTCTTTAATCATATTAGTTGATTGTCTTTTATACTCTACATCACATCACATTTTAATTTCTTTCTCACCTCTCAGGCCCATGATGTTCGAAAGTTTGTGGCTTGTCCACTGTTTTTGCTAACATGTCTTGGGCTAATATTCAGGCTCAAGGGTAGCAATCTAACAGGGTGTTGGTGCTATGATATCTGGTTAATGTTGCCTGGTCTGCACTGGGCTTGTGTGACATTGGGAAAGATTATCCAGCATTGATTCTTATTTCTTTGTGGGTTCCTGGCTTCTGCTTTTCTGTGCCTCTGATAAGTCTTGTTTCTCATGTGTTATCTGGTAAGGTAGTTATAGGGAGCTATCAAGGAAGCCCTCTAAAAAAGTCGTGTTAAATGTCATGAAATGCCTCTTTCTGGCATGTCAGAAGACTTGTTGGCTCATGACTAATAGGGTTGACCCAGATCAGACTGGAAGCTCCCAGGGGAAGCCATAAAAGTTCTGTAGGAGACCGGAGGCCAAAACCTGGTACCCTTCAAAGAGGCACAAAGAGCAAGGGATGCTATATAATCCAAACCAAGACAAGGTCATCAGAAAGAAGTGAGAGTCAAAACAGACTACAACAAGATAACAAACCATAGAAATCAGAACAATGATATCCTGTGATTTATGAACCACTCAGTGGTGAAGCAGTTTTCACATTAGTTACACCTTAGTTACACCTGTGCACACTCAGGAGGCTGCATACCATCCTCCTCGAATCACCAATGTTAAATCCTCGGTCATATTGCCTGGTGTAATGCATTACTTGTTTTGTAGTCTAACTTCATCTTGGACTGCATGTACCAAATGTTATCGTCTCTGTTTTCTGATGTTGCTTTTGCCTGGCCAAAGTCATTCCTAGGTGGGTTTGAGGGGCTGACTGAGAAGCCAGCTTCATGCTGGAAAGTACATTGCTCTTGGCATTAAAATGGTCTTTGACTTCTCCGTTTGTATGCTCATTTTGCGGTGCACATCTCGCACCCTTTACAGTTGTATTTTTCTCTAGGCTGTTTTTTGGCTTTTGTTATTCTTGGCAAGCAACACCTGTGCTTGGTCTATCCTTTGGGACCCAACAAGCCCATTGTAGTTTTCAGAGGGTTATTATGGCCCTGCCCTCCGATTCTGCTCCATAAAAAACCGAGGCACAGGATGTGCCTCGGTTTTTATGTATTCCAATGGCCATTCTTACAGCTTCTGTCATGCCACCTGTTGGGTGGGGAATATGTTCCACCCTGACAACTGCAATGTTTGTGATCATTGGGAGTCTGTTTTAGCTGAGCCTCCTTCACAGGACTTGGCTTATCAGGTGGCTGCTGCTTTATGGTTAAAGTAGGTTTGTCCATATACGTAGATTATGGCTTAGCATTGAGATGGTTACCCTTACGTATTTTCTGGACCTAATGTTGAAGCAGTATGTGTTTTCTTCATGCTCCAAGTTTGCTTCTCCATCTTCCTCGGCTGCTGATGTTAGGCAGGCCTGGAAGTGCCTCCCCTTTTGCATCCAGTTTTAAGATGTCTTTGAGTGGTAATACTTTAGGTATGCTTGAGGGTTCTTTTTGGGGACCACTCCTTCCACTTTGATGGCGGAGTTAGTTGAGCTGCTGCTTCCTAACAAGTATCTGCTGGCTTCTATTTCTCAATGTTTTTATGGTTGAAATTCCTCCCTGTGGAGAGATGTTTTTCTGTCTATGTCTTGCATGTGGATCTTGGTTCTGCTCGAGTGCTTCCTATTCATTGGGTATCCTAGGAGCAAGTTGCCCCCTTGACAGTGCCATGGGGAACATCTTGCCCATTTTGCCAACTCATGGTCTCACAATGCATTCTTCTGTGTAGTGTCCTGGGCCCACAGTGGTTGTAGTCCTCTGTAGTCTACAGTTACCTGTAGATGACCCTGACATCCTTTGGTGTCAGGGTCCAGGACCCTGGATATCGAAGGTGGAGTCTACTTCACAGCTCTGTCATCGTGGAGTGATTGGATGCTTGAATGGTTGAGTTAATCCCCACTCTTGGGTTTCCATGGTTTACCTTGCTATGGTTTGTTTTGAGTCTTCCTCTTTTCTGCTGGCCTTTTATTAGTTCAGGTGATCGACAATTCCCAGCTCCTTGTGCCTCTTTAGAGGGGACCAGGTTTTGGCCTATGACCCTTGGTAGGCTTAAACATGTCTTACAAGGGCCTGGCTTGGATCGAATTGGGTGGAGATTGTCAGGCAGCAAGCATCAAGGGCCCCACCAGAAAAAGGTGTTTCATTACATTCAACACTGATATCTTTGCTTAACCTACTGTAAGGGTGCAGTGAGAAATTTTTGTATATCTGGACTAGCAGAATGTAGGTATACAGTACAGCTGTGCTGTATATAATACAAAATTTCCCTTCTACTGCATATGCCATTTATAAGCAGCCCTATCAAAAGTAGTCTTATGCTATGATTTCTGAAGAAGCATTTTTCACTTTGAACATTGCCACCAGATCTCTCACTTGGCACTCCTCAGGCATGCTCACTTTATCTTTTCCCCCTTTGTTAAGATTCCTCTCTTCATTTCATTTCCTATCTGGTTTAACCAGATTACTTCTGTTTGTAGACATCTTTTCAACTCGCAAATAACAGTACAGTATAATAAAAAAATAGATTGAAAATGCCAAATATCAAGAATCCCTGCCACAAGACCAGAACACATCATTTTTTTTTTTTTTAAATTTCAGTGTCAGAGTAGAAGACAAATGGAATGAATTAGGAAGTGATGTGGTGGAGGCTGACTCCATACACAGCTTCAAGTAATTACCTAAGTGTAGTTACAGGATGAGAGCTACGCTCGTGGTGTCCCGTCTTCCCAGCACGCTTTGTCATATAACACTGAAATTACTGATGGTTTTGGCTTCCACTACCTTCTCACCTAACTTGTTCCAACCGTCTACCACTCTGTTTACAAAAGTGAATTTTCTTATATTTCTCCGGCAGCTTTGTTTTGTTAGTTTAAATCTATAACCTCTTGTTCTTGAAGTTCCGGGTCTCAGGAATTCTTCCTTATCAATTTTATCGATTCCTGTTACTATTTTGTAAGTACTGATGACATCGCCTCTTTTTCTTCTATCTTCTAGTTTTTGCATATTTAATGCCTCTAACCTCTCCTCGTAGCTCTTGTCCTTCAGTTCTGGGAGCCACTTAGTGGCATGTCTTTGCACCTTTTCCAGTTGATGTGCTTCTTAAGATATGGGCACCATACAACCACTGCATATTCCAGCTTTGGTCTAACAAAAGTCGTGAACAATTTCTTTAGTATTTCGCCATCCGTGTATTTAAAAGCAATTCTGAAGTTAGAAAGTGTAGCATAGACTCCTTGCACAATGTTCTTAATGTGGTCCTCAGGTGACAGTTTTCTTTCCAGAACCACCCCTAGATCCCTTTCTTTGTCAGAATTCTTTAAAGATTTCTCTCATAATTTATAGGTTGTGTGGGCTCTAGGTTCTCCAATTTCACATTCCATAACATGGCATTTATTCACATTAAATTCCATGTGCCAAGTGGTGTTCCATATACTTATTTTGTCCAGGTCTTCTTGAAGGGCATGACAATTATCTAGGTTTCTTATCTTCCCTATTATCTTAGCAAAAAAAAAAAAAGAAAAAAAGAAAAAGAATTGCAACCGGGAGTTCCACTGACTTCACACGGATCCTGCAGTCGCCCCGAGAGACAAACTAGGATTTTATGTAATTCTCCCATGCACTCGGGCTCTGTCAATAAGCTATTCTACCTCTTTGCCCTACTTCATTACACACTGAAATCACAATAACATGATGCATCAAACGAACAAATCCACAAGGGCCGTGATGAGGGTTCGAACCTACGTCTGAGAGGATCCCAGATGCATCTTAGTCGACTGTGCCATGACATGGTTAAAATATGTCATATTATAATATATAATAATATATAATTATATAATATATATTATAATTAATATAATTAATTATTATTATATAAAATATACAAGTGTAGATATGATAGAGCCCAGTAGACTCGGGAACCTGTGCATTACTTGATTGACAGTCGAGAGGCGGGACCAAATAGCCAGAACTCGACCCCCGCAAGCACAATTAGGTAAATTAGGCAATTAGGTAAGTACTTCAAGTTACAGTAGGATTACTGCCACCAGTCACACAGCCTAAACAAACATAATTTTTTTTGTTAAATATATAAGTAAAAAATTATTTAAAATTTTTGTAATATTTATTACTAAAGACAGGAAAATAGAAAAAAATACGGTATAGTTATTTGTCAGCGGAGTTGGGTTTTTCTTGAAGACCTACCTTGAGGTTACCTTACCTTGAGGTGCTTCCGGGGCTTAGCGTCCCCGCGGCCCGGTCGTCGACCAGGTCTCCTGGTTACCGGACTGATCAACCAGGCTGTTGGACGCGGCTGCTCGCAGCCTGACGTATGAGTCACAGCCTGGTTGATCAGGTATCCTTTGGAGGTGCTTATCCAGTTCTCTCTTGAACACTGTGAGGGGTCGGCCAGTTATGCCCCTCATGTGTAGTGGAAGCGGTAGGACCAAGAACCAAGACAGCTTGGTTCTGGTTCTGTCTACACTACCAGGTGGTCTGGTCCACTGTGGAATATTTACAGACTCTTCTGTTCTATTCCACTGAAGTTTACATGTGTTAGGTGAAATACTGTATTAGTAATTTATTACAAATGAGGGAATTGTAATGATTTAAAAAGCTCACTTTTTTGTTTTATTACAGAATGTAAATTAACGGGCGATGTAATTGAAGTATACAAAAGGATGAGAGCAGTGCTGGGATAAAATTATATCATAGTGATGTCAGACACCCTGTGGATAGTATATAAAAGACACAACATTTTGTCTTGTTTTGGTTAGGCTGGGTTTAATTAGAGTAGCTATATCATAGGGTCTTTGAATTTGCAATCTAGGGTCTAAGAATTTGCTCAGGTCTTAGAGCCTACTCAATGAAAGGGTATAACAAAGTAGATATTAATAAGGATGATGTGTCAACACAAAATAGAATATGAATCAATGGATATTAATGGGTTCAGTTTAAATTTTGAAAATTCCTGGATAAAAATTGGTTTAGTAATAGGGCTGCTGATACATGAAAAAACTGTTAGATTGTTTCATGTATAGTATATATATGAGCTTGGAAACTCCTGAGTTTCATTGGGTATAATTAGGAGCTATCTTGCATGGACTAATATGCCTTTTGTGGTTTCCTTTATTTGATGTAATTATTTCAGGTCCTTTAAGGGATCCGGCCGGCTGAGTGTGCTGCAAGGACCCGAGGACCAGGACCACCACCATGATGTCCAGCACTAGGAAGAGGGTAAGTTGGGCTCCTGTTGTTCCCCAAGTTTCAAAAAGATTTTGCACGTGTCACCTTATTGTTGATGTGGGGGATAACATCAGTAATAGATATAGAAGATTGCAATAAATAGGAATAGAACAACATTTCCATTACATGCTTAGAGCAGACACAAAGTTGACATTAGCCCAGTGAAACGTTACATTTTTAACTATGTAGTTAGTAGTCATGTAGTTCAGGAGCATGCTAGAATATGCTTGTATGTAGTTCAATATTTATCATTGCCGTATGTTAATATTTGGTAATATTAATGGACGTTGCTAATAATATAAAATGTCATAGGGCCCCATAGACTGTCAAACAGTATTAGCTCTGAAAACTTGTGTTCCCACTTGTACTGTACAGTATATTATTAAAGTGTTAATGGTTGTCGATCTTAAATATGTTATATATTGGAATTAAAAATGCAGCTTCTTTGCTTTTTCATAAAATAATCTAGCCGGTTTTTCCCAGTAATTATGATAATGAAATCTGGTATTAGGTGAATGACTAAAATAAGTTATCAATGGGGGATCATTATAATTTGAAGGATCTTGTATTTGAATTAACAGTGGTTAAAAATGCTCATTCATCATTGCCTGTTACTTCAGATTTTCTGGCACAACAGATAAGCATGTTAGTGATTCCCTTTTAAATAATTTAAATGTTTATTAAGATATATTATGTGTTTGTTAGTAATAGGAAGCATGCATATTTTTTTTTTTCATACCCTTTGATTTGTTTTCAAGGTTTTAGCCTATTAAACATAACTGGATGGCTAAAAAGTACTAGTTTTAATTTTTTTATAGGGTTCAATATAAATGACTATGCCCCAAAAATACTGGAACCAATGAAGTAAAAAACATAGCATTTAAATGTGGTCTGTAGGCAACTTATACTAGCGTAAAGAAGCCATATTGCCGTACTATAGTATACAGTATAGTATGAAGGACATCAAACAGAAAGTAAATAAAATTTGATTATAAAATATTACTGTACTGTGGTGGGGTGTAACGTGTGTGTGTGTGTGTGTGTGTGTGTGTGTGTGTGTGTGTGTGTGTGATCTTGCCTGCGTATTTGTGGGAGTTGGTTCCAGTTCTAAGGCCTTCCTACTAGTTAATAGTACAGTACTGTATGTGTGCATGTGGCTGCATACACATGTGAGAGTGATTGTGTCCAGATGTAAATGTGAATACATGTATTGTACAATACTTATTGGCCTTGCCATGGAAATATTTCATAGTACAGTATTAAATATAAGATGGCTTTCTCTCCCAGTGCCGGTTCTTCTCGTTCTCACAGCGGCCATGTTTAGTTAGCTGCATTGCTTTGCAGTCTTTACATTGTTTTCCCGCAGCTGATGTTTGCATATACAGTATATTGTTTTGCTTTCTCTACTTCAACCTTGTCTGCCTTTATATTTTCTTTGTCATGCTTAAGTATAACGGCCTATAATCTTTCTGCTTTTTTTTTTTATAAATTAGAAGCAAGTTGCAACTGGTGTTTAAAGCAGGATGTGGAAATCATCCTTTACTGTGTAAATTGCTGCTTCCTTTTATTTATTTATTTATTTATTTATTTATTTATTTATTTATTTATTTATTTATTTATTTATTTATTTATTTATTTATTTATTTATTTATATAAACAATAAGGTGTGGACATGTTCAGAGATTAGATTAGAAATTATTCATGTTGCCACCTAGAAAGTTTTGCAAATTGTCTTGGAAGGTTTACGGTATCAGAAACATAAATAACTTATATTTGTTTGGAAATCGATATTCACTAAACTATTTTATGAAAATTGGTTGTGGAAAACCATGGAGGAGATTAAAGTACCATCAATTTATTCAAGATAGTCCTTAATTCTATGGTCCCTGGAATACGATCCCCTGCCGCGAAGAATCGTTTTTTCATCCAAGTACACATTTTACTGTTGCGTTAAACAGAGGCTACAGTTAAGGAATTGCGCCCAGTAAATCCTCCCCGGCCAGGATACGAACCCATGACATAGCGCTCGCGGAACGCCAGGCGAGTGTCTTACCACTACACCACGGAGACTAATGGAAGGGGACTCCTTCCAAACACCAACACCTCTCCTCCCCCCCCCCCCCCCCCCCCCATCCTCACTATTTTCCATACGCCAACAAGAGTCCTCAATAAAGGTAAGATATACTTGTACATACTGTAGTACAAACTATAAGTAGTAGTCTGTATAAAATGTATTTTTAAGTTGATATTTTTGGGGGTGTGGAATGAATTAGTAATTCAGTTTACTTTATTTTTACGGGAAAATTCATTTTGGTTTTTTGAACTGTCTCTGGGAACGGATTAAATTCGAAAACGAAGGTGTTTCTGTATTAATATTTGGCCGATTCCTAATCCTTTTGGTGTTTTGGAGGTGCATCCAAATTGAAACCCGATGTGTGTGTGTGTGTGTCTCCAGAGCCCTTCTTACCCATGAATATGTATTCCATCAGTTTATGCTTAGTGTGGATGTGCTCATCTCATAAGAATAATAGTACAGTATGGATTTCATTAATTGTTTGATAGCTGGCATTCTACAAGTTGGGAATGATAAAATGTGTAGAACTGGCCTTAATTTAATAAGGTTGAAGGGCTAAATATATATTTTTAAAGTTGTATATTTCAATAGTTAAAAAAAAAACACCGGGTACATTATTTTGACTTATTGTTTATGATAATGTTTAGCATTTTACCTTTCTCAAAATTTTATTTGGTGTTAAGAAATGTAATTTTAATTTTATTCTTACTTGTATTGAAATTCTCTCAATTTTCATTTGAATTTTGTGTAATATAGAATATTTTTAACATGTGAACCATACAAATTATATTAAAATACACAATCAAGCTTGCTTTTATGTAGGTTTGTCTGCCCATTGGTGTGATGTTTGCCATTTCACTGAATTTATCTAAGCATGTAATGCAAGCAAGGCACGAGTGACCAGTTCCCTTTGTTGGGGACAGGAAGCCCGTAGTTAGGCTTATTGTGATTCCTCCCTAGATCAATTGCTGACCTTCCTCAAGATGCAACCCATAACAAGAGTTGCCTAACTCTAGGGTACCTATTTACTGCTAGGTAAACAAAGGCATCAGGTGAAAGGAAATGTGGCCAACCATTTGTCTTCTGAGATTGAGCCCGGGTCGCGTGGTTTGTGAGTCGAGGATGTACAGTATGCTGTTCATTATCCTAAAATATTAGCAATAAATTATATTCCTAAGGAGGGATGGACTAGGAAAATTACCGGTGATGTAGTGGACTAATTTTGTTGCCGTTAAAGTCGGCAAGTTAATGACAGAACTTCTGACTAGATAACGGTACTTAATCCATTCATTGATCTGAAGAAAGTATGCAGGAGGTTCTTAAATGTGGTGTGTGAAAGATTGGCATATTCTGTTAACAATTATCATGGAAATAATGCTTGTGTGGTTTGGTCACACATCCATATTTTTGTGACATCGTCTGCAGTGCTTGTGTGAGTGGTTTGAATTGCAAATTTGGATGGCATGATGTATAATTTGATTAGATTTAAGTCTTCATGAGGGAACTAAAGGTATTACATCAGCTGGATTGCCTTGACTATTTGGCTCTGCTGGTAGTAAATGACAATAGCCTGACTGAGGAGGTTCTTGTTGGGGATGCCTGGTTCACACCAGATTATCAGAGTAAAAAAAACTGGTTTTGGGTAACAGTATAACTTCTAATTAATATATTAATGGATTGGGGTTCCTTGTGAGTAATGTCATTCCTGAGATTTGAGTAAAGTTACCCCCCCTAATTTTATATTAGAAAACATAAATGCAGCAAACAAGTTAATGTGACAGCTTGAAAGAAGGTAGACACAGCCAGGTAAACTTTTCTCATGGTAAATACCCAAACTGTGATGTGCCTGACCTCCACTAGATTGCATCCCGAGGACTGGACTTTATATAGTAGGCTTTTCAAGTCCATCTATGGTAAATGTTGCTGTACGATCCCCTACTATTGTATGGAGAGGTTTACAAGGGTGTCATCTTACACATGTGTGAAGTATCAGCAGACTTCAGCCAGCTTCAGTTTGCTTGGTGTCTGCCTCCTTTGTTGGTTCAAGCACCTGTTGTGGGGTGGGTGGAGGCAGTATTGGGAGCGGTCCATTTTGGGAATATGACTGGAATTAGAGCCCCTACCACCTCTAAATTGATTTGCTTAGTCTCTTTGCGATGGACCTAGGAATTTAACTCTGACGTTTCAAGGTTTTCTTGACTGACAACTAGTCTCTTCCCTTTGATGTGGCTCTGGACTCCCTTGGATATGTAGGCTGCTTCCTATGTGGCAGAGGGCCTAGGAGGAGGGCCAGTTGTTGCCCTTTTATTTTATTATAAAGTTAGTTCCTGGCCCTGAGGTTTTGTTCATTCATACCAATGGGTTCTCTTATTCCCTGTTTCATTACGAACCTTACAACACCTCCACTTTATCTGTGGATGTGTTGCTGGGAAATCTGTTTTATAGTCTGGATATGCCTCCCCATTTGGGTGCAGGTTTCCTTTGTTTTACATTCCTTCGAGTGTGGCTCGTCTAGACTTGCATAGATATTTACTGCAAAGCCGTGGCCATGCATCTAAATTGTATCCATTTTCCTTTGAGCCTGGGTTGTCCTATGCTTCCGGGCTCCAGTAACAAGAACAGAAGTAGGAAGCCGATTCATTGGCTTATCAACAATAAAGACAACATTATTTAAGGGGGGGCATTAGCACCAAATATGCCAAAAATATGTAATAAATGAAAACTAGTTCGATTTCAGCCAAACTTTTTTGACGAGTTGTATGTGAAAAGAGTTTCATCTGGTCCAAGTCTTGGCATCGTAGCATAAATGGGAAGGGAGAAAAAAATATTGGATTGTCAAACTTTTTCCAAAATGGTCAAAAATTAACATCAAACAGAAGTGTCAACTGAAATCATGTCTATGACTCTCGGCTAGCACAATAGCATATAATAAAAATATTTAATAATTAGTTTATCTAAAAAAAATTTTGTTAAATTTTTATTTTTTATTTTTTGTCTTATTTGTTTATTGGACGATTTGCATGGAACTTATACACCTGACTGCACGTAAGCCTATCAGTAAGGGTGCCAATTTTGGAGAAAATTTGTTGATGTCAACCTCAGCCACAGATGGCAGCACCTTAGACTTTATTTTTCACTTATTTATTTTCAATTAACAAATGTTTCTATAACTCTTTCATTTTTTATTCAATTTACATGAAACTTACACCTTATATGTAGAGTTTGTCTCTGTAATCTGTATGGAGTTTTTTTCCTAAGTTCATGTATTGATTTTATAATAGTAATAAACATGATATATTTGCATAATTTTTTGGGGGAACTTTGACTATTTGTATTAATAAACCTAAACATATTTTGAAAAATCTGCTCAATCAGATCCTTTATTATATGCTAATGTGATAGAAGTGTCATAGAAATGATTTCATTTGAAATCCTTATTGGTTGTAGATCCTTATTGAAAATGTGTAAAATTCGTTGAAAAAAAAGTTCTCCCTTTCTATTTAGGCTGCGATACTGATACTTGGAACAATTGCAGCCCTTTTCATATACAACTAGTCAAAAAAGATTTGTTGATATTGAACAACATTTAAAAAACCTAACTAAAGTCCCCTTAAGCATCACACACAGAGATCACAATAACGTGATGCATCAAATGAACAAATCCACAAGGGCCGTGACGAAAATTCGAACCTGCGTCCGGGAGCATACCAGACACTGCCTTATGGTCGTAGCTCAGTCGATTAAGGCAGTGTCTGGATGCTCCCGGACGCAGGTTCGAATCCTCGTCACGGCCCTTGTGGATTTGTTCCCCTTAAGCATTTGTTCAAATGTCAGCAGTGTGAGGTGTGAAAATTATCCTAGTAATTGGGATTTATATCTACACATTCTGCATGTACTGTCTGTCCAAATATTATTTTGTTTACCACACTGCATGTCTGTTGTCTGCCTTTTCCATCATAACACGAATATGGACAGTATGCCTTTGGGGCCCCCAAGGATATATGGCATCACTGTCTCAATTGTGTGTGTGGATGGTGGTGGTGGATGTAGTTTAGTTGTTAACACACTAATTCTATTCATGGCCTGCTTTTAATACAACACTGTACTATATAACTACTATTATTTGATCATAAAATTTTCCATTTTCCATTATGTGCTTAAAATTGGTTTGCTGTATACTTAAATATGGTTTATTATATCTTGGGGGGGGGGGGGCTTGGATTTGATTTTGTTGGAATGCGTCTTTAAATTATATAATACAAAATAGTTGAGAAATAGGGTTTAATAGATAGAACTTGACTTTATGGACAACTTTTCATGAACATGTGTTTCATATATCAAGGGATGCCTGCCTGCTCTGGCCTTTCCTTGGTAAAAAGGGGAGGGGCCTTAACTCATAGCAAATTACAATACCGATGAAGGATTTCTAGTGCATGTGGTGTATAAGAACTTCTCCATGCTATATAATAAACTACCACTTGAAATATTAAAATGAATAAACAAAATGGTTAAATCACAGAAAGCAGAGTTGCCCTAAACCGAATACTCTAGCTGAAGAATATTGTAAAAAGTGTTTCACAAGGATCCATTCTGGGGCCAGCTCTTAATGTAATCTATATTAGTGACATCGATGATAATATGACCAACCGCACTATTTTAGTTATGAATACAAAGGTTACAGGAAGATAAAGCATGAAGATTACACTGTGACCTTTTAAAACAACCTACATGAACTTTACAAATAGTAAAATGCTGGAAAATGCTATTCAAGACCTAACAAGTTTGACATTACCAATTTGCATTACTTATCACATTGGTAAATTGCTTTACTGCAATTGCTATTTTATCTGATTGAGAGCAGCCAAGCAAGATTGAGTTGCTGCAAAGAAGCAAATCACACTCTCGGAATAATCTTAAGAACCCTTTGTTAAAGGTAAATGAAAGGGTTATACAGCTCGTGAGAACCTCCACGGCAAAATCACTCTTTTGCTCGCTGGTAAAATTAAGCACAGCAATAAACATAATCCAACTTTCCAAGAAGTGCTTCCACAACCAATATCAAATATACACTTATTGAAAATAATAAATAAAAATGAATGACTACTTTCAACAGTAAATTTGTGAAAACCAGAAAAGTCGTAGGGTTACAGAACTTAAAATTGTAAACCAAACTTGACAGGACTTGCCTTATTGACATTTAAGATACTCTACTGTACTTAATAAGTTTGATGACAAAAAAGAATACTACCTCTAGAGGGTCTTTGTGCCTCCCACATGAAACAGCAACTTGAGCCCTGCCAAGCCTAATACACAGCAAACAACGGGAGATAGCTATCCACTTACAGGGTATAAAGAGTGGAACAGCTTGAAAACTACAAAATACAAGTCTATACTCCAATTCAAAACACAGCTGGAAATGCTCTTCTGGGAGAATGGGATGGAACTTACACATACTGCTGGCATGTCTCCCATTGCTACTTTCAGTGCCACTAGGGATAGTGGCCAGGAGGTAAATATCTTCATCTTCACACCATTGTCTCCATTTTATTCTTAGATATTGTGTTGACACATGGAAATCACTTGAATGATAGGTTCTTCTTTCCTGTACCTGGTTTTGCGTAATTGTGTATGTGCGAGTGATGTCCGTGCTTATATATACAGTACAAGTGTTTAATTATTATGTAGATAAGTGCCATAATCACTAATTATTATGTAGATAAGTGCCATAATCAAAGGTTCATAATGGGATGAGAGCCATTCTTGTGTACTATGTGCATGCATGTGTGTCATTCCTAATTGCCGGAGTTGTCTAACAAGCTTGCCTAATAGCCTGTTGCCTATCAACCTGTACTGGTATTTCCTTAAACATTACCCTTTTCTAAAATATTGTGTAATGCCTTGATTTATATTTTCATATTAATATTCATGATATGGGTATTTTCTAATTTGAGCCAAAAGTAACTTAGTAGCCTGATCTAACCCAAATGCTTCATATTACAAAATTTGCATAATGTACATAGGCCTTATTCATTTAGTAATGAATCTATAATCTGTTCATTGAAATCTGATTTTTTACAGATATTAGAAATGCAAAAATTGCTCTGGCTATTAGACAAAATGTTCCGTGTCTACTAGGCTTAGGCAGTTCTGGTCGTTAGGTATGATATAAACACACTACATACATGCAATAGAAAAAAAAAGTATATATATATTATATATATTATATATATATCTATCTCATACTTACACGCACACACACATACTTAAGTACTATACATGCGCAACAAGTATATTAATATATATTATATAAAGAACTTACGGATTAAGGTAAGTTTAATATTTGTGAATGGTATCTATTTGTTAATCATTATCTGTTGTGGAAGCACTTGCTTGCATATTTGAATTAAACGAGTTGAATTCCTTTGATTATTGGATTAACTAACTTAATATGTCAGGCTCTTGTACATATTTAAATTTACTGTAGTACATTTTCCTATTACATTGACCAGGAAATTTTAGAGGTAAATTTTAATTAATTTAAATAGCAATTCCATAGTAACATTATTCAGCATGCTCTTGGACAGTGGTACCCGCATAGTTAACGTTTCGGTGTTCGTTTATACTGTAGTGGAAGGTAAGCATGGCACTGTAACTCAGAGGTCACCTTTTAGTATTCTCCAGTGGTGCTGGGTCATGGTGAAGGGATGGGTTTTTACCCAGGTAGAAACACTTTTTTTACTTTTTATTTAATGGAAAGGTTTGCAAGAGATTAAATAAGATTGATGACTCTTTGCTCCTGTGCTTATACTTGCAGAAATGAGGTTTTTAAATGGCTGATACTATGCAAATTGTGAATCATCTTGTATGGATTTATGTTATGATATAAAAGTTCTACAGTTTCTGACAACTATATCCTATAGGGTTAACCTAAGCATGTCTTAGGCCATGTTAATTATGTACACACAGGATTGGGTGCCCAGTGGTGCCTCGTCTGTCTGTGTCTGTCTCTGGCTTGGAAAATGTATTTATATGGAGCACTGAAAAACTGCTAACTCTTTGGAAAACAAATCAAATTTCAGACTTGACGAAAATCACATGATTTTTCTATAGCGCTGATATTTCTAAAACGGTGGCAATGGGTCCTAACCCGACTTTCTTGACACTCAAATTCCCCCATGTACAATATTATCTATGAAAGCTGGGTGAAGTAATGCATCTGGCTGCCTACTTTAGACAGATACAGACATTTAGTTTTATATATAGATATATTCTCTGTATGGTATTGGGGTTATAGATATTGGCATTATTTGAGCTTTTAAACCCTGTAGTTATTTGGAAATCTTGAGTCACTGAATTTCATACAGTGTTTGCATTTCATTGTGCTCAAAACATTGGGATCACAGACCTAAAAATAGCAACTTTTTTGATAGTATGTATGTCATTCCCAGCTACAATAATATTTTACAAAGGTCACTTGATGACTCAGGAATAGCAGGGGTCTTAATGGAAATTGTCTTAGTAATTCTTTTAAAGTAGTCATTGTTTTGTATCCTATCATTTTTAAGGTTCTTTGTGTATATGAAAAATTCTACAGTACCTTCTGGACTCCATAAAAGCCATAATTTCATCATAATAACTGTTAGTTGGTGATTATGGACTCTGATGCTCACCGTGTGCAAAATTTTTTTTCTTTCAAAATTGATGATTGGAAGCAAATGTAGAGAAAACAAGATACTATCAAGTTTTGAGTTTATGAAAAGCACCTTTCTTAACAGTTCTTATGACACTGCCTGAGGTATAATTAGCTGTGAGAATAGAAAAAATTTTGCACAGTGAGCCAGGTTGGCATAGATTTGGTACCTCAGGGATCATTTCTGAATGTCCCTGCAGTATCTTACAAATTTGCTAGGATGTTGCTAGATAGATTTTCAACCCAGCTAAGAATGATAGTCTTCAAGAGGAAATCTTTCAGAACCTCCCAAACTCGTCAACCCACGCTCGCCAACCATGTGTGATCACCGTATGATTGGCTATGATTATTATGGTGGGCTATGATTAGAGCCAATCAGTGCATTTGATTTACTTTTCCAGTCACCACCCCAACCCAAGCATCACATTGCCAATTCACAAGCATTCTTTCTAGGGGACCAACTTTCAAGATAAGGGAAGAAAGACATTGCATAATATTTGTAGTATAATCTGCACAAATATATGTTATTTATGATCTTTGGCCTGATCTTGCTCATTCTACTGCTTCCTAAGGAATGGTTTAGTCTTATGGAAGAGAATGTGCACAAACAAGGAGATAAATGGTTGGAAACTTTCATGCCAAAGAGTTGGTGAAATTTAAGGAAAATTTAATATGTAGTGAGGGTGGTAAATTAAGTGGGATGGACCAAAAGAGCAAATAGTTGAACCAATCTCCATCCAGATCTTCTGTTGCAAATGTGATGAAGAAATATAATATCAACAAATTTCAACGCAACAAGTACATATAGTTTTGAGGCATTGCAAAGAACTAGATCTTAGTGATACGTACTGACCAGTGTGTGGTAAAATCAAAGTCCAGCATTCTCAAAACAACCAGAAGCAAACTGAATTAAGGTGACAGCATCCATACTGGCTTCTGCAACTTTGCATAAAACTAAATTATTGAGTTGATGGCTGTCTAAAAGTGCACAGTGGTAGCCAGCATGGGCAAGGAGTTAAGAGTTCAATGAACATGCAGTTTTATTTCTAAAACCACTGGCCTAGATTTTGTACAACTTAAATGAGAAGATAATAAATGTAGTGATATTGTGTAGGTCATGGGGCTGCCAAACATAAGCTTGTGGCCAATTTGTGTCACTGCGTGGTGAAATAACTGGATCCACATGTCTAGAATATTGCAGCAGCAGTAGCAACCAATGGAATGAAAAATGACTTCCCTCTGAAGCAAGGACCTTAGAAGCCAGCAAAAAGGCCAATTTGCAGCCATAAGACAGAATGAGTGGGTGCTGCAGACACACATCACACCCATAAAAATATATGGGGAAAGACTCCAATACATGTTAAAATAAAGCCTGAGACATAAGTTTTGGGTAAATACTGGTAATTCTATAGTCTATGAACCTAAAGTAGGTGAGAAAAAATCTAAATTTAAATAAAACAGCATTTGCACACTAAACTATTCTTGAAGAACTAAAATAGAAGACCACCATTCCTACCTAAATGATGGGAAGAATTTTAAAGGTCACCTCTAAAAATCTCTGCAAGGGTCTCTTATCCAACAAGTGTGACCTTGATGGATGAGGATATTTGCTGATGGAACGCACAGGACCTGCACTTTCTGCATGTTCAGAGATCCTCATTTTTGGATTTAATGGACCATTAGCCAAAGTTCATAGGGAGGTTGGAGGGGGGGGGGCAATGCTTAAAACCCTGAGTGGGCTTCAGTTATAAGCCTCTGGAATCCTAGAGGATTCGGTGGAATCTTTGGTTACATTGCCTTTGACCACGTCGTGGTGTGGTGGTCTAGGGCATGTGCGTGGAGTACCAAGTAAGCGGGTTCGAATCATTTTCATGGCTCCTACTGATTTTCCCATTGATAAATCACATTAATGTGAATTCATTGTGCAATGGTTGAAATGCTAAACTACCATCCCTGATTTTAGTAAGAAGTGAGCACCAACATGAGGCAAGCCAACCAGCCACCAAGAGCTGTCATCAGCAGCTGGATGAAGCAATGATTGGATGTCTCGCAGTATCACAACCTGCAAACTAAGGAAATTCTTGTACCCTGTTTGAGTGGTCTGCTAGTTGAACTAAATCAAACACCACTAGAAGATAGAAGATATCAGAGTAGATATTTTCACAATACACAAGTATTGAGGGAAATTAGATGTGGTGGACAGGTTTTACTAGTTAAGGGAAAGTAAAACTAGGGGGGCACAGGTGGAAGTTGAAAATAAAGTAGAGAGAAAGAGATATGTTAGAAAATGTAGTAAGTAGAATGAGCTTGGAACAGATGTCACGGATATCACTTGCAAATAAAAGAGAGTAATAGAACATAAAGATGTGTAAATGCAATAAAGAAGTTACAGTAATTGTGAGCTGTTCCTCCCCCAACTCTATGGTCCAGTTAGGCAAGCACAGATGTTACTTATTATACCAACCTGTTCATATTGCACATGTCTGTATACATTATAGCAGCCTGTATGCATTATTCCAGCCTGTAATCATTGCACCTTCTGTACTTCATGCACCATTCTCATATTCTGAGATATGATCGCTTGAAGATGCCTTTCTCAATCACTCCCATACCATCAGAACTTGCCTAGTTTTCCTTGCTCTTATTAGTAGCAAAAATATTTTACTGTTAATCTCTATGTACAGTGAGTCACTTAAGATGTATAGTAATGAGACAACCTTTGTTGAAATGGTACACCATTTTAGTACATAAGCCTCATTTATGGCAAAATAAGCACATGAGTATAAATTAAAGTGATAGACAAGGTATGTCAAGAAAGTATTGTAAGCCTTTTACTGTATTTTCTAAGTGATAAGATGCATAATGGTCTTGCTAAATGGATATTTCTTCATTATTTTTCTTGATTAATTTGAAGTAAATTATTAATTTACTGTATGTTTTGTAGACAAGAAATAGCATATATGCTGTATTATTTTTCTAGGTGTGCATGTTCATTGAACATCATCCCTTGACTTATCTCCTTCATTCTGCATTGTTTAATTTAATTTCTCTTCTTGTTTGTTTTGTTTTTATCATTTCAGTTGTAACTGGAGTTGCCCACTCTATGTCTTCTTCTTACTTAGGCAAGTGGTTCATGGTTTATCATTTTGCCTTTTTTTATTATTATAATTATTATTATTGCTTAGTGAGACATTTATAGTAGACCAAAGTAGACGATCTTTTATGCCCTATTTGTGACAGTGTGTTGAAGTGATGAGTCTTGGGATTTTGAGCTTAAAATCACATACAATTGGTAGCTTGTTTTATTTTTAGTACATTCCAATAGCAAATAATCGTAATTGTGAGATCTGTCTTTTTTTTTGTTGAAAGTTAATGTTTTAAAATATCTCGAAGTCAGATTAAAAAAATAAGACGTCTCACATAATGTGTTGTTAATTGTGATATTAAACCGAGTGTGTGTCAAAGACTCATCAGCTTCACACGCAGCTGTTATCCCTTGCTTTATTAGAATTGAAAATAAATATGGTACCATTTGCTTTATTTTGCTGCAGCTTATATTAGTTATGAGTTAAGAATAATTTATTTAATTTGTTTGTGGCCAGACATAATCCTTAAGAATATTGTAACTACATTCCGACGGTGTGTTATTAACAGGTTTTGTGTCTTGGTATATCTTATTAGTGAGGGCCATGTGTGTATCTTGTGAGTGAGGGCCATGTGTGTTATGCAAGAGCCTGTATGCGCGTCGTGTGAGTGAGGGCTCGCGTGTCGTGTGAGTGAGGGCTCGCGTGTTGTGTGAGTGAGGGCTCGCGTGCGTGTCATGTGAGTGAGGGCTCGCGTGCGTGTCATGTGAGTGAGGGCTCGCGTGCATGTCTTGTGAGTTAGGGAGGCCCGCATGCGCGTCTTGTGGAGTGTGAGTGAGTTGGGAGTGTGGAGTTGATTCAAGTTTTGCTTTGTGTAAACATTACCTAGTGTTCATGTCCAACATTAGAGTAAAGGTTACCCCTCTACTAGAACACTTAGGCAGTCTAATGCAGGCATCACTTGCGTTGTATTGCTTGGACGCTTTTCAAAGATATTAATAATGTATTTTGCATTTAATACTCTTACAATAATTCCAAGCATTAATTATTGTCCTGTCAGTCAATAAATTAGCTTTACTGATTTTAATTAAGTGTACTTGATTTTCAGATTTACAGTAATTGGTTTTGGTCAGAATTATATCACAAAAGATTTTCCCATTCACTGTCAAAATCCACCACAAATTGTAGATAATTATTAACTTACTAGATTTCTTGGGCAATGAATTTACTTGGCTGGGGTAGTGTCTCAGTAGGTGAGGCTGCTTGTATTTCCCGCCACCAGTATCATGTATCTTAATGCACTTGTTCTTGATTCACATTGACTGCCACACATGGCTTTAAGCATTAGGTATAAAGATCGCCTACTTTGTCATTTTTTGTAAAGTTCAGTTTTATAATGTTGTAGTATGATTCACTATCATGCTTGTAAAATTGTTAAAATGAAAAAAAAAATAGCATTTATTATTAAACTGTTTATTGAAGTACTGTATATATAGGGCATTTGTTTTGTTTAGTTCTTGTTATTGTTATTAGTGTGTGTGCATGTTTACAAGGGTCATGGCAGAGTATGTAGAAAACGACTAAGGGTAGGCACATGGAATCAGACTATTTATTGTAGTGCATATGGAGCTAGAACTATTGATAGTATAAGTAATCTAGAAATGATACTGTTTAAAATCCATCTAGGGCTGTTGATAGTGGTGCATAAGTTAGAAGAAAAGTAGCTTGATAGTTTTACAATGATTCATGTAAATGGGTCTTTCCAAAAATTTTAAATACTGTACAGTAATCTTGCTGATATCTCATGGAATGAGACTAGTATCAAACTATTAAAAAGAGCTTTTGTCATAACATTTAAATCACAATGTTTAAAAATGTAGCTGCATTTGGTGTGTGACGATGCACCTGCCGTATTCTACACCTTTGAGCAAGTTAGGAAAGGGGGGGGGGGTAACTGGTGCTGTTGTATTCTTCTTCTTTACTTGGAAAATCAAAGATAATAAATTGTTTGAATTTTTCATGTTTGTAGTTTTATTACAAGTTCTAGAGTGCAAAAAATGTGGAATGCAAAAATACCAATTAAATTTACTAGTTGTTATTCATGATGGCATGGGTGTTTAGTATAGAAGCACTTATAGCGCACAGTATTTCATAATTAACTAGTCTGCTGAAAGGACTTTCAGCTATTTGTAACTTTGTTAAAAAATTATTTAAAAGACACACACACACACTAAAAAAAGGCTTTCGACAGAGTTTCACATAAGAGGTTGTTCTGGAAACTGGAAAATATTGGAGGGGTGACAGGTAAGCTTCTAACATGGATGAAAAATTTTCTGACTGATAGAAAAATGAGGGCAGTGATCAGAGGCAAGGTATCGGAGTGGAGAAATGTCACAAGTGGAGTACCACAGGGTTCAGTTCTTGCACCGGTGATGTTCATTGTCTACATAAATGATCTACCAGTTGGTATACAAAATTATATGAATATGTTTGCTGATGATGCTAAGATAATAGGAAGGATAAGAAACTTAGATGATTGTCATACCCTTCAAGATGACCTGGACAAAATAAGTACATGGAGCACACTCGGCAAATGGAATTTAATGTTAATAAATGCCATGTTATGGAATGTGGAATAGGAGACCATAGACCCCACGCATCCTATATATTATGTGAGAAATCTTTAAAGCATTCTGATAAAGAAAGAGATTTAGGGGTGGTTTTAGATAGAAAACTATCACCTGAGGACCACATAAAGAACGTTGTGCGAGGAGCCTATGCCACGCTTTCTAACTTCAGAATTGCTTTTAAATACACGGATGGCTAAATACTAAAGAAATTGTTCACGACTTTTGTTAGGCCAAAGCTAGAATATGCAGCGGTTGTGTGGTGCCCGTATCTTAATTTAAGAAGCAGATCAACAAACTGGTAAAGGTACAAAGACATGCTACTAAGTGGCTCCCAGAACTGAAGGGTAAGAGCTACGAGGAGAGGTTAGAGGCATTAAATATGCCAAAACTAGAAGACAGAAGAAAAAGAGGTGATATGATCAATACGTACACAATAGTAACAGGAATTGATAAAATCGACAGAGAAAATTTCCCGAGACCTGGAACTTCAAGAACAAGAGGTCATAGATTTAAACTAATTAAACAAAGATGCCGAAGAAATATAAGAAAATTCACTTTCGCAAAGAGAGTGGTAGAGGTTGGAACAATTTAGGTGAGAAGGTGGTGGAGGCCAAAACCGTCAGTAGTTTCAAAACGTTATATGACAGAGTGCTGGGTAGACGGGACACCACGAGCGTAGCTCTCATCCTGTAACTACACTTAGGTAATTATTACACACACACACACACACACACACACGGTTAGGGGGCATGGTAGCCTGGTGGATAGCGAGCAGGATTCGCAATTCTGTGGCGCGTGTTCGATTCCCGCACCAGGCAGAAACAAATGGGCAAAGTTTCTTTCACCCTGAATGCCCCTGTTACCTAGCAGTAAATAAGTACCTTGGAGTCAGTCAGCTGTCATGGGCTGCTTCCTGGTGTGTGTGTGTGGTGTGGAGAGAGAAAAAAAAAATAGTAGTTAGTAAGCAGTTGATTGACAGTTGAGAGGCGGGCCGAAAGAGCAAAGCTCAACCCCCACAAACACAGCTAGGTGAAACTAGGTGAATACACACACTCACTCTTTAGTTTCAAAGCATTATATGGCAGAGTACTGGGAAGATGGAACACCACGAGCGTAGCTCTCATCCTGTAACTACGTTTAGGTAATTACAGTTGAGAGGCAGGACCAAAGCCAAAGCTCAACCTTTACAAGCACAACTAGGTGAGTACAACTAGGTGGGTACATAGGTAATTGCACACACATACTGATATTAATGTGATTGAAGTGCACTGTGAATATTATGCTTGGAAATTATCCATTTAAGTTGAATATACAGAATGGAATGAGTTAAAGTTTAAGCTTTTTTTTTTAAGGTTTTTAACTTGTTTAAAATTACATGATCATTTGTGGTTTACTCACATAAAATACACTATCATTGTTGACCAAACCACACACTAGAAATTGAAGAGACGACGATGTTTCGGTCCATCCTGGACCATTATCAAGTCGATAGTCTGGATAATCAAGTCATGATAGTTGTTTTACTAGCGACTTGATAATGGTCCTTACCTTACCTTGACAATGGTCCTTACCTTACCGTTTCAGGTTGAACTGAAATGTCGTCGTCTCTTCAACTTCTAGGGTATGGTTTGGTCAACATTTTTCAGCCACGTTATTGTGACTCATCATCTCTACATTATCATTGCCCTTTTCCCACTCTTGGATTGAAAGGCATCGGTCACCATCCTACCGTTTGACCACTTAAAAATCAAAAGCCACTGGACATGGCATTCAATCTGGATTGTACTTGTACTCTTGCAAATGTTAATTTTGTGTCTTGAGAATATATAATAAAAGTACGAATAATATTCTAGTACTGGTCTCGTCAACGGTTGAGATGTTGCTGCACATGTGATCTTGGATGGCTATTTAGGCATTATTATTTGAGCTAACTGTTGGTTGTTGGATTTTGGTGAATATAAGGCTCTTACTGAAGATTTAGAGTAAGATGCTGAAGCTCCGTCGGCTAACATTCTTTCCATATTTCATTTTACGTTATGTCACGGTGACTACCGTATAATGTTAATTTTGGGTTAGTAATGTTCATTTTGAAATGATAATCCTTTGTAATTTTTTTTAGCAGCTGTCTGGCACTTAGATTTGTTTAATCTTGCCATGCCTCTGCTTGTACATCTTTCATGCATCAACCCCCACCTGTACAAGAACTTTTGTTTATAATTACCTATATATAGCCTGATTACTTTTCTGTTACTGTTATTATGAGTTCAACAGATAAAGCACTTGGTTTTGGCCTTCAAGAGTTCTACTGTTTTTGTATTCAGTTTAGAGATTTTTTCTAGGGTCGCAGTCTCCTGTTTTTTTTATTATAATTTCTGCTTAGATTTCATTATAATGTTTTCTCTCCATGTTTGTTAATAGAAACTTTCAGTGGGGGTATTTCTTGTGTTTTTGAGCTGATGTGCTGGTAGTATGTTCAGCATTTTGATTGAAATGTCAAAGAATGAGTGTGAAAATAACAACTGTAGAATGGTGTAGCTGGTAATGCTTTGGGCAGAGGGCCCCTTGCATCCTAGAGGCTGGTGGATCCTTTTTACACCTTAAGTAAATAAAACATTCGGGGCCATTTCAATAGAAAAAGGAGGGATGGTGACTTAAAAAAAATAGCATTCCTCCAATTACATTACAGTAAGTATTATATAATTCTCTACAGTACAGTACTGTATATTACATAGAAACGTTTGAATATCTGTTTAAAGAAATCTGCAGTAGACCTATTGACCCATCTAGACATGAAACTTTCCAGTGAGTTTTCTTCTGTGATGTTACTTGGTAACTTATTCCACAGAACTGCTATCTTATTTCTGAACTAGTGCTTTCCTAATTCTCTTTTATATCAAAAAGAATCTAATTTGAATGTGCTTTTTCCTTATATTTGTTTTTATAAACTCTTTTATATCCTTTGGTGGGATTCTTGTGTCTATTTGTATATTATTTTTATTCTCCTGGTTGAGGCTTCCTTACCCAATGAAAATTAAAATGGGGTAGGGATTGTGTAAGCAGTGTGTGTGTATGTGTGTGTTTGTGTGTGTGTGTGTGGCATACCAAGGAGGGAGGTGGGGTGGGGCAGAATGACTAGAAGACATAGCTACATGACTTATTTAGTATTACCATCTATTGTAAGATGAAAGTTTAAAGAAAAATGGTCGCAAACATTATGTAAAATTAAAGATCTTAATTAAGGATCAAGATGTCGAGAGCATTAAGAAAGGTTGTCACACAAACGCCTCCTCGATGCAGAATTTAAGCCTTTCCTACTTTAGAATTATTTCAATTAGAGCTTTTGTATTGTTTACTGTACTGTATATAATGTTTGTACTGAACAAGATGAATATATTGTTTCATAAAGATTATAATGTACTGCTGCATTTGTATACATTTTAACATTGCTTTCAGTATCTTTTATATGGCTTAATTAAACTAACACATAACATATCTGCACTAACAGTCTTAAGACCCTGTATAACAATTTGTTTTATAACTTGTAGTTATTGGGACCATTGTTAACGTGCATATGCCTTAATGTGGTAGACTAAGTAATGGTGATTGTTTCTCTTACTTGATCAGGGCTACAAAACACACTTGTCTGCATTTCCGTACTGAGTGAAAATCGATGCTTATGAGCACGTGTAATAGGGAAATATATTTTCTAGTAAATAATTATATAAGAACCTGATGTATGGTATTTTTTGTTTGACAAAGTAAGCCTACATTTGTTCAAGACTTGTAATGATAATCAAAACGCAGTTTGTGATTTGTAACTAAGTGTGTGTGTGTTAATGTACATTGTCTTAAAGGCTGATTACTAAGTATCAATTCAATAGTGGCAACAGCTTTCAATATTTATTATGGCGAGGTGAAACAAAACCAGCTTGTAGGTGATGAGTCACAATAACGTGGCTGAAGTATGTAGACCAGACCACACACTAGAAGTTGAAGGGACGACGACGTTTCGGTCCCTCCTGGACCATTCTCAAGTCGATTCTCATCGACTTGAGAATGGTCCAGGACGGACCGAAACGTCGTCGTCCCTTCAACTTCTAGTGTGTGGTCTGGTCTACAAAAACAGCTTTTTAGTTACCAGTCCTAATGTGCTAAATAAGGACTTGAAAGATTTTTTATAGTATCACAAATTGGCTTCTTCACCTAATGCTGTATTCTGAGTGTTTCTTAATCTCTGACAAATGACCATGAAGGCAAGTACAGTATCACAGTTTGTCTTGTGTCCTCACTACCATTACTTTATTGTGCTTTACAAGAGTGCAAACTCATTGTGTTATGCCTTCCTTTGAAAGTTTATTATACTGTATTTTCAAGCTTTCTGTTCTTTTTGAATATGCTATCATTCTGCAGTGTGTTCCAGTGTTCCTTGACTTAATTTGAAAAGAAATATTCTCATGTAGCTCTTGCAGTTGTGTTGTTAGTTTAAGGATGTTTTCTGGTTTTAGCTGGAGTAGTGTACTTCAGCTCCATTACTCTATAATATACTTTATATTTATTACATCAATTTTACTACTGTCACTTTATGATGTTTCTTCAGGAGCAGTAACAACACCACAGCTTTATATTCCTCCCATTTACTTGCAATGTTGTTAATAAACTTGTCAAGATTTGTCTATCCATATAATTGAATGCCAATATAAAGTTTGTCAGCATTATGTAGAAATTTTAATCAATGCCATATATGGCATTCTGGAGAATGTTCATCATTTATAGCCATTCATAGTTCCTTTACTTCCTTTGATTTCAATAATTTCTTGTCCCCTAAAATGTATGTCTCATGAGGATTGTTTTTATTAACTTAGTTTCATAACATAACACTTTTCTCTATTCAATTCTATAAACCATTTTCAAAACTTGAGATCTAGCCTCAACACCTTCTAGTGTGTTACTTGCTGGCAACTCATTCTTCCTCTCGGGGCTCACGGAAGTGCGTTCCCTGGTGGAATACGGACTGTGCTTGGGCTGTCTTCTCTTTCTCTTCTCTCTCTCTCTCTCTCTCTCTCTCTCTCTCTCTCTCTCTCTCTCTCTCTCTCTCTCTCTCTCTCTCTCAAAACTTTGGTCTGGCCTGGCCCTCTGCGGTTCTACGGCGGCGGGCTCCGATGGCATTCATTATGAGATGCTTTGCCATCTTCCTCCATGCACGTCTCAGTATTTACTGAGTCTGTCTAATTGGACCTGGGAGTCGTCGTCAGTCCCTGAGGACTGGCTCGATGCTGTTGTCCTCCCTGTGAACACCATCACCACCTCTCCCCTTCTCAATTTGGTTTCCGCAAGAGCTGCAGCACAACAGATTTCCTGGTGAACTTGGAGGTCTATATTCGTACTGCTTTTGCTGTGAAGACTTCCGTTGTTGCCGTCCTTTTTGACCTGGAAATGGCTTACGATACCACTTGGTGATATCATATTCTATCCCAGCTTCATTCTTTTGGCCTTCGTGCTCATCTCCCTCTCTTTCTTCGCAGCTTCTCCCGTCGTTTCTTTCGGATGAGGCTTGGTACCGCTCTCTCTGCCTCTTTTGAACATTACGAAGGTGTGCCCCAGGGTAGTGTTCTGAGCACTACTCTTTTCCTGGTTGCCCTCAATGGTCTTATTGCCTCTCTTCCTTCAGGCGTCTTCTCCGCTCTCTATGTCGATGATCTTACCCTTTGCTGTCAGGGTGATGATTCGCCTCTCCTTCATCGCCGGCTTCAACTTGTGATTGATGCCGTGTCGTCTTGAGCCACCAATCATGGCTTCAGGTTCTCTACATCTAAGACCTGTGCTATGACCTTAAACTCGGAAGCGTGTCGTTCTTCGTCCTTCTTTGTCGCTTTATGGTCACCCCTTTGTGTTCAAGGATTCCGCTAAGCTTTTGTGGTTGATTTTTGACGCTCGTTTGTCTTGGTCGCCCCATATCTCTTACCTCCATGTTTTTGAACGTCCTCCTTTTCGAATCTTTCGGTTCTCGAGCTTGATTTCTTCAAAATTTTTATTGTTTTTGAGGTTTGCTTTGGTGCTCGAGTTTGTCGATACACGTTTGGGCCGATCGAGCATGTAGCGCTCCTCAGTTTACCAGTGTCTCAAACCTAGTGACGACTGCGCTTGAATTGTTTGTGAGGAATTTCATTGCTTTTATGCTTTTTTGGTTTCTCAACATAATAGTTCTCATTATATATCACGCCATGGTTTCCAAGAAAGTCAGTGGTAAAGGTCAACCTAAGAAAATTGTCGTGAGGATGACTATAGAGGAAAAACAAGAGATCATTCAAAATGAGACTGTGAAGTCTCACTACAGACAAGTGTTCAAATGTAGAAAAGCAAGTGTCTACAGACAGATTCTTAGTAAAACAAGCAAGCAGTGAGCCACAACCAGGTCCTAGTGGTATGCCTGTAAAATGTAAGAGAGAGAGTACCCCAGAAATGTCATCACTGCTGTTATAATGGAAGAGGACTCCCCTTCCAAACACTAACACCTCTCCTCTTTTCCCCTTCGTCACTGTTTTTCCATATGCTAACAAGGGTCCTCTATAAAGGGAAAATATACTTGTACATACTGTAGTACAAAATATAAGTACTGTAGTATTATGTATAAAATGTATTTGTTAGTATTTTTGGTGGTGTGAAACCAATTAATTCAATTTACATTATTTATTAATGGAAAGTTTGTTTCGGTTTTCAAATTTTCGACTTTCGAACTGTCTCTGGGAATGGATTAAATTCGAAAAAGAAGGTACCACTGTACAGTATAGGAATATTCTGTAACACTGTGTGTGTTACGTACAGTACTGTATAGCCTTCTGGGCTTAGCACTTTCTTTTCATAATAACGTGTAGTTGAGCTGAGGAAAGGAAATAGACCCAGGAACATGTTGAAGGGCATGAGAATGTAGAAGGATAAGAAACAACCTTCTTGGCATCCCAGTGCATAACGAAAACACCAAATAATATGGTTTAATGCTAGGTAACAAATGTATAGAAACCACAAAACCAAACCAAATTAATCGTACTCAGGAAGGTAAACATTATACGTGTGGTCAACAAGTGGGATACACTGAAAGAAAGAAAAAAAGTGAAATCCACCATCTCCACGACTTCAAGATGTGATGTGATAAAGAACTCTTATGTCGGTAAAGTTAAAATAAGACGAACTCTATACCAAACTACATAGTCACATAATGCTAGGGTTGCAAACTCCCACAAATCATACAACCACACCAACACCCTTCCTTGCCATCTCTATATACCTGCCACCACCACCATCATTCACTCACAAGAATTAATGTACAGTAGCTTATTTTTAATTCTGTGATTTCACATCCACATATCATGGCATTTAATGCCTGTCATACCAGTCCTCACAATAAGATGATTTATTATTTTTAATAAAGATTCAAAGAAAGCAAGATCAGCAAATATCATTTCTTTGACAGACACGATGTCATATACGTAGTTAAATATGTCACCCTTCAACATTTCCTTAGGGAGGACTAGTGAATTACTTAACAGTTCATGTATAAGCTACTGTATCTGTAAACCTAATTCAAAGGTTAGATGAATATTCATTTATACCGGGCCAGTGATCTCTTGGTAGTGTCAAAGGAGACATTTATCAGTTGTTCCTCACTATCTCTCCACTTTCTCAATATATACAACAATCAATCCCTCTTTTTTTACTTACATGTATTGTCCATTTTTTCTCTCCCATATTTCCCCACTCCCACATTTCTCCCCAACTCGGGCATTTCTCTCCCCCTCACTCTGTGTAGTCTCTCCTTCTTCCTCCTGACCCAACTGTAAATATCTTTATCAAGAACGAGATGCTTGATATTGTCAGACAATAAATTGAAATTAAAATGACGTTCACTTCTGTTCCATTTTTCGTATTAGTAGAACTATCCTGTGTAGCTTTTAATTGGTATTAAATTATGTTGGTCTTGGAATACAGTATGTAGGTATTTAATTTGGTGTGTGTTGATATCTAGTTTTTGTTTTTGTTGTGTCTGTTGTAGAATATGTTATCATCTGATAGATTTTTAAGACAGCTTTAGTTTACTTGTTCCTGTCGTATGCCTTATTATAGAGTATAAGTAAATGAAGAAGTGACTTTTAAAGTCTGTGCCAAGTATGAAGAAGTTTAATTCTTGTTTGCCTTGTCCAGGATGGGGACAGCGAGGGAGACAGTGGGTTTGTCACACCAGACAGCACTACGAAGGAGAAAGTGCCACGCTTTATAGAGGGCGAAGATGTGCTGTCACATGGGAAAGATGGCCTCTTCTACTTGGGAATTATAGTCGTGGTAAGTTAACTTTAAAATTTATCATTTGTTTATGTGTTTTTTAAATCGCAAAGGTAAATGCAGGTGTCACTGAGGCAGTATTAATTTAATATGATATTGAGGATGATTCAGTCATAAGCAGCCTTCAGTTTGCATGGTGATTATGTTCTTGTAAAACCTGTGTAAATCATAAACTTCACACATACTCACAGTATGATACATGATAAAATAATTGGGTTAGGCTCCAGGGATCTGCAAAAATCCACTTCTTCACTAAAGTCTAGAAAATACCTATATTAATATTTAATGTTCCCTCCGCTTTCCAGCCGCAAATTTAGTTTATAGAATTCTTGTGCTGTGCTGCATAGGAAGAATACAGTCCAAATAGTTTGTAAAACTTGAGAAGTGTGTGTATTCACCTAGATGTATTCATCTAGTTGTGTTTGCGGGGGTTGAGCTTTGCTCTTTCGGCCCACCTCTCAACTGTCGATCAACTGTTTACTAACTACTATTTTTTTCCCCACACCGCGCACACACACACACACACACACACGCATACACCCTGGGAAGCAACCCATAACAGCTGACTAACTCCCAGGTACCTATTTACTGCTAGCAATAGGGTTATCAGGGTGAAAGAAACTTTGCCCATTTGTTTCTGCCTGGTGCAGGAATCGAACCCGCGCCACAGAATTATGAGGCCTGCGCGCTATCCTCCAGGCTACCAGGTCCCCCCCCTGGTGTGTGTGTGTGTGGGGAACCTTATACACAGTCCGCAACATGGTAAACACGTGGATTATCTGATAAGTTTTGCTAATCCCATTTAACTTGTGTAATGGCAAAATTCCCCCTCGTAGGGGAAATAGGGGCCTCGTAGCCTGGTGGATAGCGCGCAGGACTCGTAATTCTGTGGCGCGGGTTTGATTCCCGCACGAGGCAGAAACAAATGGGCAAAGTTTCTTTCACCCTGAATGCCCCTGTTACCTAGCAGTAAATAGGTACCTGGGAGTTAGTCAGCTGTCACGGGCTGCTTCCTGGGGGTGGAGGCCTGGTCGAGGACCGGGCCGCGGGGACACTAAAGCCCCGAAAGCCTCTTGAGATATCTCTCTGGGCTTCCCAAATGAGTTTGAAACCCGCCTGCTTACTCAGTTTTGTATTTTGTTGACTGTATTGTTGAGGTTGTCTCCGGCTCCCAAGCTAAGCATTGTTATGAAGAGTTATATGTAGGGGTTTACAGTTTTATTTTGAACTTTCAGGTTGATTGTGAAAATGAACGTTGTTTGGTACAGTTTGAGGACAGTACGGCACATTGGTCCTTGTATAAAGATATCACCAAGCTGAAGCTGCCAGAGTCAGATGACCTGTGTGTTATCTGCAAGTCTTCCAAGAGCTGGGACACGAATGAGATAGTATTATGTTACATTTGTGAACAGGGTTACCATCAGGATTGCCTCCAGGTGTGTGGCTTACTCTGTTGTGTTAGGAAATAATTCTTGATAATGCAGTTTTAGTGCACACTAATGTAAAAGTTTT
Source organism: Procambarus clarkii (assembly GCF_040958095.1). Taxonomy (NCBI): domain Eukaryota; kingdom Metazoa; phylum Arthropoda; class Malacostraca; order Decapoda; family Cambaridae; genus Procambarus; species Procambarus clarkii. Next base: position 11,685,525 of record NC_091240.1, on the reverse strand, counting down.
ATCTTGGGAAAAGAGGGCACAAACTTAGACTGTTGTGACAGCCTGTATTCTTGGTTAGGTTCTTTCTGTTGAAGTGTGCCTCATTTGTTGTCAAGATATTAATATAAACTTGTTGGCATGTAGATTGTTTCCACTATACTGTACAGTATATGCTTCATGTTAAGTCTTATATCATTTGCATAGTTTGTCGTCCATTTAAATAAGTCTCTCTTTAGTTTAATATTTTTTAGCTCTTGAAGATATCTACTTAATAGTATAAAGTTTTAAATATTAATGCTCAGTTTAATATTTTTTAGCTCTTTAAGATATCTACTTAATAGTATAAAGTTTTAAATATTAATGCTCAGTTTAATATTTTTTAGCTCTTTAAGATATCTACTTAATAGTATAAAGTTTTAAATATTATTGCTCAGTTTAATATTTTTTAGCTCTTTAAGATATCTACTTAATAGTATAAAGTTTTAAATATTAATGCTCAGTTTTATCCCTAGCCAAGAATAGGGAAAGAGTACTGTGAGCCAGACAGCCAGTGGGAGTGTCCAAGGTGTGCTGGACATTCGACCATGGAGAAAGAAGAGCGTAAAAAATCACGGGAGAGTTCTCCACGAAAACAGCGACCGCGTCCTCAGCACTCACATGAACCCGAAGAAAATAATAAACTAGTCCTGCCTTATGATGTTAGTAGATTATGTGAATTGGTTTAGTGTCAGTATTAGTGTGAATGTGAAGCATTTTTCAGTGGAGGACTATGGTTAGGTAGCCTGCATTGCTTCATTAGCTTCTAGTGCAAGTAGTTCGTTATTGGGTAGCTAGTGTAATGTAAAAATACAAATGGCAAACAAGTAGTTTTGTATCATTTTTGTTTTCTTGATAAAAACCAGATTTACTTAATTTACTTCTAATAGCGAAAAATAAAGTAGAATTTTTTTTAGTTTCGTTTCTCATAATAACATTACTTTCTGTTTCTTCATTAAGGTATATTAGGGTTCAGGGGTGTTTGCAGAATGTTTGAGAGGTGTTATAATGCAAGAATGTAATTCTTTGTGTGTAAAACAACAAAAGAAAGTTTGAGTGCTGAGGTTCATGTAGACTATATAGCAACATGCAAGAAATTGCTAACCATTCCATTAAAGCCCAACAGAATCTAGGAGCTCCATCTCATGGCACCCAAAAAGAGTCACCTCAACCTGTGCCAGTCTGTATAATTGCAAAACATTCTTTTCCCTATTCTTATTAGATTTTTGTAATACAATAATTGATGTACTGTTATGTGCAAAATCACTTGCATTATATGTGCACTAATGTAGGGCTTTGTTTTGTTATGCATGCAAATAATTAATCTTTTAGAACAAAAATAACATACTATATTGGTAGATTAAACATTGGCTTAATGGTAGTGTTGCTAGTAATAGTATTAATAATAGCATTAGTAGTAATAATAACTACTATTTGCAGATGAATTCCTTAACGTGGGACCAAGGTCACAAAAGCAACAGAGAACAAACGTTCTGCTACTGCGGTGGACCTGGGGAGTGGTACAACCGCATGCTCCAGTGTCAACGGTGTAAACAATGGTTTCATGAAGCCTGCGTAGATTGTTTACACTACCCACTCTTATATGGTGATAGGTACAGAAGTTTTAGACATTTATATTTTCTTTGTATTGTACTGGAAAGAAAGTGATTAGAAGATAATGTGAAGTTAGCTCTTACAACGCTTCAACTGTAGAGGTACTGTAGAGATAACTCTAAAGTGCATAGCTTGAATGTCTGGGGCATTTGGCAGTTTTCTCATCCCAATTATCACTTCTGCAACTCGATTCCAATCCCTTATTCCTGTACATATTTCCACTCAAATGGTCATTACATTACCACAAGTCACCACCATTATCACACACCCATTTATTTGATCCTAACCTATGTTTTAAACAGCTTAGCATATGTCTATTATGTTACCTGGCAACGTATATAAATCTTAACCCCCCTTTTTAAACCTGTACTGTATTTACTCTGTTCTCTTCTGAATCTTGACTAATCCAATTTTTAACCATTATTTTGTTTAATTTATCGTTGTATTTGTATTACTCTTTTATGTCTTGTTATACACCTGTCCTCCATTTGTATGCAGTACTTCAGTCTTGTTCTACCTTTACTACTCTTAAGGAGGTTCCTCATACCCAGCATTATTTTTCCCATCCTTTTCTGCACACATGTAATGAAATTTTATGTACATTTCGTAATACAATGGTACCTCGGTTTACAAATGCCCATTTACGAACTTTTCGGGTTACGAACCCGATTTGTTCGGAAAATTTAAATCGAATTAGGAACTTTACCTCGGGATGTGAGTTTGTTGATATGCATACGGCCGACCTAGCACGTGGTGGCACGGTGATCGCACCTCAGTTTACCAGTGCCTTGCGCCCAGTGACTATCCTGCCTGAATCTTCGCAAGGATTTACAATTTTTTTCTTCGGATTTTTGGCTATTTGAGCATAAAAGTTATTATATATCTCGCCATGGGTCCCAAGAAAGCCAGTGGTAAGGTTCAAGGCAAGAAATCATAAGTGAGAATGACCATAGAGGAAAAACGAGAGATCATTCGTAAACATGAAAATGGTACTAGTGTTGTTGAACTAGTTAGGCAGTACAACAAATCTTCAGGGGAGGAGGAGGAGGAGGAGGCAGTAGAGGATGTCCCTACCTCAATGAGAAAATCATGCAGCGAGCCAGAAGCAGGTCCTAGTGGTATGCAGGCAAAACGTGCCAGAGAAGTCCTCACTGCCTAATGTTATAATGGAAGGGGACTCCCTTCCAAACAGTAACACCTCTCCTCCCTCCTCACCGTCTTCCATACGCCAACAAGAGTCATCAGTAAAGGTAAGTAGTAACTTGTACTTTTGTAGTGAATTTGGGTGAATTAGGTATAAAATTTACTTTGAAGTTAATTTTTTGGGGAGTCAGAAACAGATTAATTCATTTTCCATTATTTCTTATGGGGAAATCCCCTTCGGTTTACGAATTTTTGGGTTACGAACCATCTCCAGGAACGGATTAAATTCATAAACTAAGGTACCCCTGTACAGCATCCCAAACTGAAGTGCAAAATATGAGACTTAACAAGGGCAGGATGAAGCTAATGAATAATATCAAGTGTTTTTGTTTCTAATGCTTCAAGGTATGATTCAAAATGTTCTGTTCGCTTTATTTTGAACATTTATACAGTGGTACCTCAGTTTTCGTATTTACCAGTAATCTGTTGCCAGAGACGGTACGAAAACCGAAACAAATTTTCCCATAAATGATGTAAATTTAATTAATCCGTTCCACACCCCCAAGTAGTATATTAACTAAAAATACATGTTATACAGCATAATACACCTAGGTACCTTACCTTCATTGAAGACTCTTGTTGGTGTATAGAAGGAAGACAGTGAGGGAGGAGGAGAGGTGTTAGTGTTTGGAAGGGGAGTCCCCTTCCATTATAACAGCAGTGATGACATTTCTGGGGTACTCTCTCTCTCTCTCAGGTTTTGTAGACATACCACTAGGACCTGGTTGTGGCTCACTGCTTGCTTGTCTTACTAAGAATCTGTCTATAGACACTTGTTTTTCCCTACATTTTAACACTTGTCTGTAGTGAGACATCACATTGTCTCACTATGAATGATCTTCTGTTTTACCACTATCATCATCCTCACAACTATATTCTTAGGTTGAACATTACTACTGACTTTTTGGAACCCATGGGGTGATAAATATGTAATAACTTTTATGTTCAGAAACCAAAAAAGCACAAAAAAAATGAAAGTCTTCACAAAGAATTCAAATGCGATCATCCCTAGGGGGGAGAGACTGGTAAACTGAAGTGCCACATGCACGGTGGACCCATATGTGTATAAACAAAGTCCAAAAACCGAGGCAAACAACGAGTACTGAATTAAACTCTTCCAAGAAATTTAGTACGAGAACCGAAAAATATGAAAACGGGCATACAAAAACCGAGGTTCTATTGTACATTAAATTCTTGGCTTAAGATTCTTACTAATTATGACTCCCAACTTTTTTTTATCCAATGTGGTAATCTTTATATTATTTAGATCAGATCTGGTAGCTCAATTATTGCTTTTTAAAGTCAGAACCCGATACTGGTATTTGTCAGCATTGCACTACATTTGCCATTTTATTTATTTTTTTATTGTCATGGGCAAATTTGGTAATATTGCTGTTAACACTTTGTGCGGCTCTGGGTGAGCACCCTAGCTTGCCCCGAGGTCAGCCAGGTGTTTCCCGTGAGTGCGCATCCACACTAAAATGTGTATAATGTACTTTTTTCTGTTTTTCCCACCAACTTTTTTCCCACTTTAAACAAAAAAATATTTTTTATCTTATATGCATACAAGGTAAAAAAAAAAAAAAAAAGGCGCGTTACCCGCAGCAAAGCAGAAAATGCGCCGAGCGTTACTCGTGTGCGAGCACCCATCTGCACACCCAAAACACCCGCACTATAGCCTGTATAATCTTTTCAATTTTCTCACCTCAATAATTTTCATGCTATGTCGTTCATTTTGGTATGAAATTATTCACAATAGAATTCTCTAAAGGAATATATGCATACAAGGTCAAATGGCCCAGCGTGCCACCCTAAGTTTGGCTGAGTTTTACCCGTGAGCCAAATTTATACCAAAATGAAAGATCTAGAACGAGAATTGAGGTAATCAAAATGAAAGGAGTGTACACATTTTATCGGTCCAGCGCGCTCCGGGGTAACATGCTCTAACTTTCTCTGTTTGTTGCGGATTGTACGCTGGGCATTTGGACTTAATATGCCTTTAGTGCTGTAGAGAATTCTATTGCGAACACAATGATACCAAATTGAAAAACCTAGGACGAGAATTGAGGTAGCAAAGTTGAAAAGATTATACACTTTTCAGAATTACTGCGCACTCCCGCGGAATGCCCAAACCCACCCGGGGTTGTGTGGATCATGTGTGCCCAGAGCATCAAAGTGTTAATTGCTCATTGCGGTAATTTCTGTTAGTACAATTATTACATATATTGAGTAAGTGTTCCCAATAGTTTTATCATGTTTAATTTTGTCTTCTTGAGATTTCAGTTTGGTGTTTGGAGAATGACTCATTGTATTCACTTGAAGCCTAAAAAATCATATCTGTAATCATAAAAATAATTATCTTTATGTACCGTTTATAGCCCACTTTAAGCTCTTGTTGATATGTGTATTTCTTGTCTCTGAAATATAATTATTTAACTATGGAGTGGGAAGCTTAGAGAGCTTGGTAATCACCCCACAAATCCCTAGAACCTTTTTATTGTTATTTTTTATTACATGTCACGTCTGCATTAATCCCGATACCATTTCCTCACCTCCATGTATTGCACCGATCTCGATACCCTTTCTTCCACCGCACCAACCTTTACTTTTATTACCCTCCCACCTTTCCTCCTTTCAGGATTTTCTTCTGCCCATATTCTCAGACTCCTATGTCTACTCCTACCTTCCACTCGCACCAACCCAGTTTCCAACTACTACACAACCACAACAGTCCAATATGCTCACACACCAACACCCACCGGGATGGAACCCACACGTACTGAAACGCAAGGCTGATACCGGAAGTAAGAGATCTGAGCTATGAGGTCAGACTCAAAGAATTGAATTTACAGATACTGGAGTGAAGAAGATCCAGAGGAGACATGGTCATGATGTACAAGATTCTGAGAGACATAGGCAAAGTGACGAAGGATAGACTTCCAAATGAAAAGTAGGACTAGGGGACACTGGTGGAAACTGGAAATACAAATGACCCACAGGGATGTAAGTAAGTACTACTTTAGTTTATGATTAGTGAATATGTGGATTGAACTGAAGGAATAGGTAGTTGTGGCCATTTAGAATCCACAACATTAAGGATAGGTACAATAGTCATGGAAAATTGAGAGTAGTGATGGACCAAATACTGAATACGCAGGTCTAAAGAGCTAATCCTCTTTATCCTCAAGTCTATTTAGGTAAATGCTCACCCCCACACGCACATTGGAAGATAATTGAGAAAGCTCAGGGAGGAAGACAAGTATCGGAGGCATTTAGATGAGCTTTGAGAGCAGGATAGAACTTTGAAACATACAGGACTATGCCAAAATAGTGAATGATATAAGTGTGGATGATGGAGATTTAATGCTTTCTCCAGTAGACCTCTGCATCACACTGAAACTGAATCGTTAAGTCTCGAACTTCGGCTTGCTACGGGTCCTTGTTGCATCCTACTACAGATCCAATTCCCTAGATTTCATGAAGGGTTATGTATGAGCCATTGTTTTGCTTCACTGCTAGAGTAATAAGTTTACCATAACAAAATGAATTGTCATCATGGACAGTCATCCTACTGCAAAAATGCAGGGATTTCTTGACCTACCCAATGGTGGGAGATTCAGGAAAAAGACTATTGTAAGAAAGCCAGGATTGAACAATCCTGGAACAAATTGAACAATTTGACACTGGAAAATGCCATCTTATTACAGTAACCCTTAAAGATGTTCTGCTATTTTAGGAAATTTATAAAAAAAAAAAATGCTATGTACAGTATTATTAGCACTACACATTTTAAATTGCATATTTACTACATAAAATAGACAATAAGGTGAAAAATAAGACACACTAACTAGTCCGAATGTCATCTCACTGTTTATCAAGGTTATGAACTAAAGGAAAATCTGTTTGCCTTATGGTATTGAATTTCCTCTTCTGCATACACTAAATTTTCCTCTGCTTTGAGTCTCATGCGCAGTTTACATGAAATGGGATTTTTGTTTATAACTGTGCTTACAGTATTATTAATTGAATTATTGAGTCAGGACTATTTTCTAGCATCATCCTGAGCGCTGAAATAGATTCACTATGTTGATGATCACTGATCATCACTGCATGTGAATCTATTATGCAGTTAATTTTAGAAATATAAATAATTCTTTCCTAGACATAGTGTACTAATATTGACATGTTAATGCACAAATATCAAGTCTATGCAACATACAAAAACAATATTGCTATCATGATAAAAGGATGCGATGAGATATAGTGCTTGATTTCCTTCTTGGAGCTTTGAGGGTTTGTAGTGAGCAATTCCTTGAAGAGTGCCATTGTATCATAGATGCCTTCCTAAAGAGTGCCATTGTATCGTAGATGCCTTCCTAAAGAGTGCCATTGTATCATAGATGCCTTCGTAAACTTTAAATGTTTTATAACAAAAGGTCAACAATAAAATGGTACCAAAATACAGCTAGAACAATGGCTCGTTCTCCCAGTATGACAAGGTGGACAAGATCAGCCTGTAAACTATAAAGAAATTTGATGTGGACGTCGGTGGGAAGTGGAAATGCAAATGCGTCGAAAGAAAGAAACAGAGTACAGTACTGTACTGTACTTGTACTCTGTATGGATGATCAATAAGTGGAACTCTCTGAAAGATGTTATGGATGCTACCAACATGCACAATTTCTGAAGCTGATATGAAACAAAACTCAAATATCTAGAGATTTAATAATATGCGAGATATAAAAATATTTGTGGCGGGACACGTAAGACCACTCTTGCTGTAGTTACTAATAGGCTAAACACTTACAATAAAGCTGGTATTGAGGTTGTCCACAAAGCAATTGCTACAGTTAATTCCCTTGTTAGAAAATAAACTCTACTACGACAGTCACATGGTTGACAAAATGCACTGGTCATTGGCAAGTTATATCCTGAAACTCGGATGCTACGATTTGTGAAAATGAGCTACAGTATTTCGATGGCACCAACAACGCATGTGTCACTACAAGAACCAGTAGTAACACCTAATGAATTTCAAGGATGAAATTCATCATCACCAAAAAAACAACATTAAGGGAAAGTGAATAGAATCTGCAAAACATGAAACACTACAGCACCACCGAACAGAATCTGGGAAGATTCAACCTTACCACCTCACTTAATTAATGCTTAGGAAATATAATTGCGATACATTATCCTTTCCATCTCTATCCTTGTCTTCCCATTCCTCCTTCCTTTGTAATTTCTTTTTAAGAACTTGCCCTGTGTATTTTATTTGTTAGATTTGATGAGGTCCTTACAGGTGAAGCATTATTTATTGTAAAGCTACTCACATCTGTGTTATACAGCACTGTACCATATTGTTATCACATCTTTGTGCTTTCTAAAACCAAATATTATTATTATTATTATTATTTTTTCTTTCTCTTTTCAGATTTTATGTATTTGTGTGCGCTTTGTGTAATGAGGGCAATGAGTTCCTTCATAGACTAGATACGAAATGGGTGGACATTGTACACTTATCAATATTTAATTTAACGCTACAAGATTCAAAAACATACTTTGAGTATGAAGAAACGATAACTCAGTGGATTAATGACAACTGGGAACTATTACAAGCACCACTCGGGGTGAGTTAAACATCATGCATATTCACTTGTTTGCATACATGTACAGTGCAACCTCGATTCGTCGAACTATTAAGAACCTTCCCTGGTTTGTTGCAACTGGAGATGCTTTCTGTAAGACAAAAATATACATATATAGCTTCAGCTGTTTCTTTGTCCTAATGTTGCTTCCATCTAAGCAAACTATTAGAAATGCAATTGAAGTAATATTAAGAGTTAATGCTTATTTCCCTTGCTCTATGGAGTGATTTTACTTATACTTTACACTTTCCATATAAAGGACTGTGACAAAGAGAACCTGTTTTGCAGTGCAATTTCACCACCTTTTCTATGCCCTGGCCTTGAAACCTTGTTTCCTCAGGAAGAGGGCCTATATTTTAGGGAAAGAAAACTGCTGCATCAGGAAATGAAAAAGAACTAAAGAATTTGGTTGTAAATATCCTCATTAGTTTTCCCAAGGCTCCAACTTTTCTTGTAATGCTGTCCAGCTATGTTGTAATCCATCTATGAAAATAATTTAAAACATGATTGGAGCTGTATATATTAAGCTAATGTGTGTTACTATTCATGTCCTAATATTTCCCATGTAAATTGAGCTAATTTCACCTCATGAAATTTAAATTTTAATATATCATATGATGGGCAACTTTCCCACCAGTCTGTGAACTCTGGCCCAACATTCTAAGCAAATCTGCACCCCCCCCCCTCCCCCTGCCTGCCCCCCACTTTACTGAACACTTGTTCATTAAATCAGGTGAGTAAATCTGGCCTGGAAAGTATTTTGGTGAACAAATTTGCCAAAATAATTTTTGTTGAATCGAGGTTCCATTGTACAGTGTAGTTTTAATGAATTTTTCGTAATTTTAGGCTTTAATTAATTTAATATACCTATCATCTGGGTGTGACCTCTTTGATATGTAATGAGTTATATTTAGTTTTAAAATTTTATTTCTCACTAGCTGTACCGGCCATGCATTGCTGTGGCTCAGCCACAGCAACCTTCCCGTCTCAAACCACCCTGTCCTCCGTCCCCTTGTCCTCCAAACCATTTCTCACTCCTTCTTCCCTTTTTCCTCCCTATCATCACTCACTCCAGCATCCCCTCGTCCTCCGAACCATTCCCCACGCCGCCGTCCCCTCGTCCTCCCTACCATTCCCTCCGTCCCCACGTCCTCCCCACTATCCACCACTTCCCTGTCCCTTGTCCACCAACCATTCTCCATTCCCCTGTCCCCTCGTCATCCCCCAACATTACCCCTCCCCTGTCCCCTTTTCATCTTCACCATCCCCCATCTCCCGTCTCCCCTCGTCCTTCCCATCATTCCCCACTCCCTCGTCTGGTGATCAAATGATACGATGTTCCCATCAGAAAATTGGGAACATCAAATGATCTGGGGCTAGATTCACGATGAAATTACGCAAACACTTGTGAACCTGTACATCCTTTCTCAATCTTTGGCGGCTTTGCTTACGATTATTAAACAGTTAATGAGCTGCGAAGCACCAGGAGGCCGTTTATAACAACAACAGTTGATTGGGACGTTTTCATCCTTCTAAACTGTTTAATAAATGTAACCAAAGTCGTCAAAGATTGAGGAAAGATATACACGTTCGGAAGTACTTGCGTAACTGCTTCGCGAATCTGGCCACAGATGTTCCCATCACTGAAATATAAGAACAACAGTTAAAAAATGGAATGAAAAGTAATGAAATAATAAAAAAAATAATCCATACACACGTAATGAACGGTATGGTAAACAACACAACTCAATTCCAACGCAGTGTCACACAAAATAATTAAATCAAAATGAAAAAAATTGAAATTTATGAAAATTCGTGTTTTCAATGAAATCGGAAACATTGAAATGGAATCGTAACATATTTAGTATAGCATGTGTTGGTCTTATGTGCAACAGATGACGCTGTTTTTCAAAACCGCATGTTTTTACATGTCACAGGAGTGGCATCTATATAGTAAGTATATAAAAAAAAACGTGCATATTCGAATGGAACGTTATGTCAAAATTTCAAAGCAATCGGTGAAGAACTTTTGGAGATTACAGCCTGCGTTGCTCTTACGTCCAACAGATGGCGCTGTTTAAAAAAAAAAAAAAATGTTTTTTGCTGCCACAGGTGAGGCATGTAAATATTAGGTATACAAAAAGACGCGCCTATTCGAATGCAACATTGTGTCAAAATTTCAAAGTAATCGGTAAAGAGGTTTTGAAGATTTCCCTCATATGAAAAACACACGAAAAAATACAGTTTAAAAAAAAACAACGTTTTTCCCCATTACAGACGTGACACATATATAGTAAGTAAATAAAAACCCTCTCTGGTGCGAATGGAACGTTGTGTGAAAATTTCAAAGCAATCGGTGAAGAACTTTCGTTCGGAGATTAGCAATTTTGAACAAACGAACATTTCCATTTTTATTTATATAGATTACTTTCATAACCTCATTTTTATAGACAAAAATAGGAAATTTATAGGGGGGGGGTAACAAAAAGAAGGCCTGGTCGAAGACCGGGCCGCGGAGACTCTAAGCCCCGAAATCATCTCAAGATAACCACCACAGGATGGGTATGGGGTGCATAATAATGAACTAAACTGAACTATGATGAATTGTTGCTTTTTTCAATTTCAGCTTCAAAACATGGGAGTTAGTGAACGGAAGCATGAAGTATTGAGAGTGCTGGAAGGAAATAGACCAAGGTATGATATTCAGTAGTTTAGTGTTCAACATAAAAAGGCAGCCGTCAGTATCAGTGTGGTGTTCTTTTAAACACTTGTATAGTATTTTTTGTTTTAATTTATAATTGATATTGTCTTAAAAGTTTGGAGATATTTAATTCTGAATTTTTTTTAGTACTATATGATATGATATCCTGTCTTGGCAGATTTAAATGTGGACGTGAAATAAAGAAGAAAACCAGCATTTGGGGTCTACGGATTCGTGTTCCTCCACCAGTACCAGCTATTACCTTACCTTATGTTGGCCCTATTACAGAAGAGTCAATAAAACACATAACGCTACGGAACAAGAAGTCACGAAATGCTGACAGGTATTATAATATCTTTAATTTTACAATATTTTTGGGCTCTTGTATTCAGATGTTCCATCATAAAATATTAACTGTGTGCTTAGTCATGGTTGGTGCAGTCAGGCAGGTGTAACTAATAGCACAGCTCTGTGGAGAGTTACCACTCATCTTAGATTTAATACTGAGCCAAGGGAGTCATTGGTGAATATTCAGTCCGACCCAGAAAGGACAGTTGGAAAAAATTGCAAGGTCATTCCACAATAAATCAAAGCTCTTCAAAACTTTTGCATGTGATCATAGGCAGCTGCTAAATGATGGCTCTCCTCAACTAGGCTGCATGGTCCAAAGTGGCAACATTTCACTTACCCTGTATTTCACTGATACCGACCCTCTCATTTTACTTCCTGTTTTTGCTCGTAATTATTTTTAGCTGTAAATTATGTTTGTCCCACTCTGATGTGTCACATCCAACAACAACACAATCCGACAACCTGACAGTCTGAGTGAGTTGCTTCTACCTGGTGATGGGTGGTATGTGGTGCGAGTTTTGATTGGTGGTCAAGTGTGATCACGAGTGAGAGCTTGGGTGAACTCTGAATTTTTTGTGGGTACACTTTGACATTCACTCCAGGCTTATTTAAGAATACATCAGTGACTCCCTCAGCATATTGTAACCCTACAAGAATGTTTACAACTTTGTTGCAAGGCTCTGTTCTATTTGTTGTACCTGCCAGATAGCACAATCCACATCAAGATCATGGTGAGATCTTACATGAGGAAGCAATCAAATGAGCTGGCTCAAAAAGGAGCTTTTCACAAACTCAAAAAACCTTACTCTTACTGTACAAAATAATTAAATTGTTATTTTGGTATTTTAACTGAGTTAGATTAGCTTTTGTTTTTCATATATAAATTGGGTACTTTGTCAAATTTTTCTCTAGACACCTATTAATAGAAAGCTGAGAGGCAGATGACTGCTATGTATGTAACATATTTTCAGAAGTTGTGTAATGTTTACTTCTGTTCGTGTAGTATTATAGCTCTATTGGTATTAGAGGCAATTATCGTAAATTTCTCTTCTTTTGCAGGCTTTGGAAAGCTGACAAGTAAACAACTGAGGCCATTTTAATTTATTTGATCAAGATTTTCTTGATAAAATTCTGATAGCACTAAATCTAGATTTTAACTCCTTCAGCCATTTATATGCTGAACTTTTTATTAGTAATTTTTCATACTAATAAGGCATTCTATTAGTTGGTGTGCAGAGCACTTAATGGTAAATATTAACTTGATAAGTATCACCGAGCATTCTGATACAAGAGTAGTTCAAGGGATTCATTCTCATGGCTAGTGGTATTCCAGGCAGCGATGCTGCCACTTGTGCTACGAAAGTATTACCAGTGTTGAAAGCGATTGGTCGACTGGTCATCGTAGTGTGTGGAACACACCTTACCATTACCCATATCTGCATTTCAATCAATTACTCATCATTGAGCATATAGCAGATATGGTGCAGTGTCTCAGGTATGTGTGCTTTGTATTCAATTGATGTATTGATTAAAAAGTGGGTGATTATACCATTCGGTAAGGTGCCTTCCACACTGAGGTGATAAGTAGGTACTGTATGTGGGTTTGAGAGACCACTTGCTAGAGTTTGGTTGCTTGCTTTACTCCTATATCAGTGTTATATTTATGCCATTCAATTTCATTTTAGCACATTCTAACATGCATGTTACGACAGGCTGTAGAAGAGTGTATTCAAATAGTACTGTACAGTATGTGTGTTTTGTACCACTATTCTTGAGAGATTGCTAAATACGTGTTACACTTCATTAGGTATCTACGGTAGAATTACCCCGGGTCTTTTTCTTATGGAAAAATATTATCTTGAAAATGTTTAATCGTACTAATTTGATTGCTTTTATTTTAAGTTTAAGCAGAGACGTATGGCTGTTGCTGTTAAACTTGAGAAAAGTAGCCCATAGATAAAACAACAAAGGTTTATATATATATTTTGTATTGTAACTGCAGTATCTTGAGTGTGTCATCATCTTGTTTTGGTTGAGCTCTTACCAGTGTTGGGTCAGGTTTTGCCACTATTGGATATGTTCAGTTATGGGGTAGATTTTGTGAGGCCGATTGTTTGGTACGGACATGTGGTACTTGGTCTTTCTAGGCTACCTGACATTAGATTTATTGTAACAACAATGGCACATGTTAGAGCCTTGCCATTCTGTTGAATGGACGTGAATTTACTCAATCGACTGCAGAGAAGGATGACAGTCGTTTGGTATTGTAGTTGACATTTAATGCCCTCATAGTGCTGGTGTCAGCATCTCAAATGTTTCTGATGTCCAAGCCGTATTGGTGTTGTCTCGAAGTTCACTCGAGATAACACCAATACTTGAAGGATACCTGAAGGTTCTGGTTACTGGAATTCTAGTTTCTGAGCTTTGAGTGAGGAATGTAATAAAATATTTGTATGCTGTGATGGTGATAAGGAAGTGGAACGAGTTTGAGGCAGAAGTGGAGTACACAATCTTCATTAACAACAACAAGATGTTGACATGTTGATGTCAATATGGGAACATTGCGAGGTACAATATAAATACACCACATTCAGTCTTACAGCTAAATTTAGCTTCCCAGAGACACAACTAGGTAGGCACACATCTGGGACATCAGGTTATTAATGCACCTGCCACATGTTGCAAGCCTGCTATGCCATAAATGAATACTCGCTTTATCTCATCACAGACCTGTTACATCATAGGTGAGTACACATTCCTGCTACATTACACAGGCCTCAGGTGACCAATGGAACAGTACTGTGTACAATTAGGGGGAACTACCTCCCTATAATGACTAGAGAAAAAGACTTGAGAGTAGATATAACACCAAACAAAACTGCAGAGGCTCATACAAATAGGATAATGAAAGCAGCATACTCTACACTAGCAAAAGTCAGAAAGTCATTGGGGAACCTAAATAAGGAGGCATTTAGATCACTGTACACTGCCTACACGAGACCAGTTTTAGAGTATGCCGCCTCATCATCAAGCCCCCATCTAAAGAAACACATTTAGAAAATTGAAAAGATTCAAAAGTCTGCAACTAGGCTCATCCCAGAATTGCGAGGGATGGGGTATGTAAAGACTGAAGGAACTAAACCTGATTAACCAGATAAGAGTAGGGGGAGGGGTACACATGATGGAGGTATATAAAATACCTAGGGGATTGACAGTGGAAAAGAGGAAATGTTCACAATGGGGCACAGTAAGGTAGTTATCAAGATAATGCACAAAGTCATTATGACTATATTGCATTGGGATAGGGAGATAAGGCTTTAGGATAGGATGAAAAACAGGGACAGTTCCCAAACATTTGGACAGTGGAGGAATGAACGCTGACCTGCAAGAAGCGAGACTGTCACCGTACCGTCCAGCTCAAGTGGTTCACAATTAATACCAATAGAACAAAAGGGTATGGATGGAAGCATGAGACTCAGACGAGTCGTAGAGGTTTTAGAACCATAACATACCATAAGAGTAGTGGGAAAATGGGATTAACTGAAGGAGCAGGTTGTTGAAGCAAACTCCATTTATAAATTTAAAAGTACAATTGATAAGAAAATAGGTCAGGAGTCATTGCAGTAGACAAGTGGCAGCTGAAAAGGGTGGGGTCCAAGAGCTAATCCCTGATCCTGCAGGCACAAATAGGTGAGTACAAATAAATGAGCACACTTCTCATATCATATGCAAGTACATGCTGCTGTCACATCACACACACACCTTGCGGGACCAAAGAGCCAAAGCTCAACCCCCCCGCAAGCACAACTAGGTGAGTACACATGCCACATCATAGATGAGTGCACGTTCCAATTGTATTTGTTGTGTTTTAGCAGCCTCCTTTAACCACTGCACTGCTCACCTGGTTTTGGCAAAAAATTCGCAACGCAGTTGTCAAGGACTTATTTTTGTTGTTTTTATATATATTTAGGTAAAGTTAATGGCAAAATGTTTCAAAACACAGAGATAAAAACATTAAAAATATTAAATATAGCCTAATTAAAAAAACACAACTCTCAGAGTGCCATAAAGCGCTATGTGCAGTACAGTGGTTAATACAGGTTCAATACCATTCTTTTCATTTTTTAGCTCTAAAGTCTCAACACCTGCCCCCAATAATAATCTATGGCATGATAGAATATATCTTGGTAAGATTATTTCTCTGCCTTTTTTCTTGTAAATAAAGGTAAGTTGTATATGCACTGAAAGTAATTGTTTCTGCTATAAAATCAAATTATATTTGTGTATTTAGTTGTTGTTATGCATGCAATTCATTTTACAATTATGATAGCATGTGAATTGTGTATAAATACAATTTACATTAATACGTATTATTTTGCATGTGTGTGTATTCACCTAGTTGTGCTTGCAGGGGTTGAGCACTGCTCTTTTGGCCCACCTCTCAACTGTCAATCAACTGGGTTTTTTTTTAACCCCCCCCTTCCCCCAGGAAGCAGCCTGTAGCAGCTGTCTAACTCCCAGGTACCTATTTACTAGTGGGTAATGGGGGCATCAGTGAAAGAAACTCTGCCCATTTGTTTCCGCCTGTGCCGGGGATTGAACCCTAGGATTACGAGTCCCAAGTGCTGTCCACTCAGCCACAGGCCCCGTAATTGTCCTGTCTTCCCAGTATTCTTTGCCATTTGACACCTTTAAACTACATACCGTGTTGGCTTCCACCACCTTCTCACTTTATAGTTCCAGCCGTCTTCCACTGTGTGTGTGTGTGCGCGCGCACGTGCATGTGTGTGTACGTACGTGTATGTACATACAAAATAACCACATACACCATATCTATATACAGTGGTACCCTCGAGTAATGATCACCTCAAATGGCGAACATTTTGGGTAATGGCCGGCCCGATTGGCGACAATTCATCTCGTGTGGCGAATGCTCGTTTGAGTAACGTCAACACCACAAGGTGGGATCGCGCTGCTTCCAGCACATTTCCGACTGCCGCTGACGACAGTGTTGTATTGGTGTCGTGCACAACCAGTTTGCATCACTCCGCATATAATTGTGATATTCGTGTTTTTTTTTTTGTGGGTTTGTGATAACAATTCTGAATGCACGGTATTGTCCAAGAAGTAGCCTGTGAAAGAAAGTGTTGGCAAGGGGAAGAAAGAGGCAATCACTGTGAAAGCGAAGAAGGAAATTATAGCAAAGTACGAGTATGGTATTCGTGTGGCTGATCTTGCCAGGCAGTATGGCAGGGCTCCCTCAACAATTTCCACCATTTTGAAGGGGAATGATAAATTTAAGACGCTTGACGTGGTCAAAGGAGTTACCAAGGTTACCAGCAAACGTCCAAAACTCCTAGATGATATGGAACGGCTGGTGTGGATGAATGAGCGTCAATTACATGGCGATAGTGTCTCTGAAGCTATCGTTTGCACTAAGGCTAGGATGCTGTATGTGGACCTTGTCAGGAAGATACCAGGTGTGTATCTACGAAGAGAGACTACGGGAATTAAACCTCACTTCGTTGGAAGACAGAAAAGTTAGGGGGGACATGATCACCACATTCAAGATTCTCAAGGGAATCGACAGGGTTGATAAAGACAGGCTATTTGACACAAGGGGCACACGCACTAGGGGACACAGGTGGAAACTGAGTGCCCAAATGAGCCACAGAGATATTAGAATTTTTTTAGTGTCAGAGTAGTTGACAATTGGAATGCATTAGGCAGTGATGTGGTGGAGGCTGACTCCCTACACAGTTTCAAATGTAGATATGATAGAGCCCAGTAGGCTCAGGAATCTGTACACTAGTTGATTGACAGTTGAGAGGCAGGACCAAAGAGCCAGAGCTCAACCCCCGCAAGCACAAATAGGTGAGCACACACACTCACTCCGTCACAGCCACAGCAACCTTCCCTAGTTTCCCATTCCTCCCCACCATTCCTCCTCTCCCCCATCCCTTTGTCCTCCCAACTATTCTTCACTCCACCATCCCCCCTACCATCTCCCACTCTACCGTCCCCTCGTCCTCCCCACCATACCCCTGTCCCCTTGGCCTCCCCACTATTCTCCATTACCAGGTCCCCTCATCCCCACCGTCCCCAAGTCCTCTATCCGCTCATCCTCCCTAACTCCCCCGTCCCCTCGTCCTCCCCACAATTACCCCCTCCCCTCGTCCTCCCCACAATTACCCCTAGTCCTCCCCACAATTACCCCCTCCCCTAGTTTTCCCCACAATTACCCCCTCCTCTTGTCCACCCCACAATTACCCCCTCCTCTTGTCCACCCCACAATTACCCCCTCCCCTAGTCCTCCCCACAATTACCCCCTCCCCTAGTCCTCCCCACAATTACCCCCTCCCCTAGTCCTCCCCACAATTACCCCCTCCCCTGTCCCCTCGTCTTCCCCACGATCCCCCATTCCCTCTTCCTACCCACCATTCCCCACCCCCATTGTCCGATGCATTCCCAAATGATCTGATGTTCCTATCGGAAAATTGGGAACATCAAATGATCTGATGTTCCCATTACTGAAATATAAGATAAACGGTTGAAAAAAATTAAATGAAAAACAATGAAATAAAAAATGAACTATACTTTAGAAATGAATAGTATGGTAAACAACACAGCTCGATTCCAACAGTGTCAATCAAAATAATGAAATCAAAATGAAAATAAATCAAAATCTATGAAAATTCAATTGATGAAATTGGGAATATTGAAATGGAATCATAACATATTTATTATTGTGTGTGTTACTGTTACATGTAACTGATAGCGCTGTTTTTCAAACAAGTATGATTTTTTACCTATCACAGGTGTGGCATCTCATCTTGAGATGATTTCGGGTCTTAGTGTCTCCGCGGCCTGGTCCTCAACCAGGCCTCCTGTTTGTTAGATATACCAGAAAGCAGTCTGTAGCAGCTGTCTAACTCCCAGGTACCTATTTATTGCTAGGTGACAGGGGGGGCATCAGGGGTGAAAGAAACTTTTTGTCCATTTGTCTCTGCCTCCACCGGGGATCGAACCCAGAATCTCAGGACTACGAATCCGAAGCACTGTCCATTCAGCAGTCGGGCACCTTTCACCCGGCGCCTTCTATACTTATACTCACGAAACGAACGGTATGGTAAACAACACAGCTCAATTCTAACGCAATATCACACAAAAGAATTAAATCAAAATCTATAAAAATTAAATTTGTCAATGCTATCATAAACATTGAAAGGGAATCGTAACATATTTAGTATAGCGTGTGTTGCTCTTGCTTGCAACAAATGATGCTGTTTCTTAAAAAAAAAAAAAAAAGAAGAATGTTTTTACCTGTCACAGGTAGGGCATGTATACTTATACAGGGGTACCTCTGTTTAAGAATTTAATCCGTTCCTGGAGACGGTTCGTAACCCGAAAATTTGTAAATCGAAGCAAATTTCCCCATAAGAAATTATAGGAAATGAATTAATCCGTTCCTGACTACCCAAAAACTTCACAAAGTAAATTTTATACCTAATTCACCCAAATCTTCTCTACAAAAGTATGTTCAAGTTATTACCCTTTTGCTGATGACTTAGATTTTTGGTATTAGATATATCTCGCCATGGGTCCCAAGAAAGCCAGTGGTAAGGTTCAACCTAAGAAAATAGTTGTTAGTAGAGGCAGTAGAGGATGTCTCTTCTTCATTAAGAAAATGTGTGAAGTATGGGAAGAACTGCAAAGTTTTGTTGAAAAAACTCACCCAGATAAAGCTGTAGCAGGCCATTGCATTGACCTTTTAAATGACAATGTGATGTCTTACTACAGACAAGTGTTAAAATGTAGGGAAAACAAGTGTCTTTAGACAGATTCTTAGTAAGACAAGCAAGCAGTGAGCCACAAGCTTGTCCTAGTGGTATGCAGGCAAAACGTGCCAGAGAGTGCACACCAGTGAAGTCCTCACTGCCTGATGTTATAATGGAAGGGGACTCCCCTTCCAAACAGTAACACCTCTCCTCCCCCCCCCCCCCCCCCCTCCTCACCGTCTTCCATACGCCAACAAGAGTCATCAGTAAAGGTAAGTAATAACTTGTACTTACTTTTGTAGTGAATTTGGGTGAATTAGGTATAAAATTTACTTTGAAGTTAATTTTTTGGGGAGTCAGGAACAGATTAATTCATTTCCCATTATTTCTTATGGGAAAATTAGCTTCAGATTACGAGTTTTTGGAATACGAGCTGTCTCCAGGAACGGATTAAACTCTTAAACTGAGGTACCCCTATAATCGAAATCAATGAAAATTCAATTTTCCAATGCAAGCGGAAACACTGAAATGGAATCGTAACATATTTAGTATAGCGTGAGTTGCTATTACATGCAACAAATGGCGCTGTTTTTTTTAAAGCATGTTTTTACCTGTCATAGGTGTGGCATCTATATAGTATGTATATAAAACGCGCACCTATTCGAATGAAACATTGTGTCAAAATTTCAAAACAATCGGTGAAGAACTGTCGGAGATTACAGCATGTGTTGCTCTTATGTCCAACAGATTGTGCTGTTTTTCAAAAAGCATGTTTTTTTCCTGTCACAGGTAACGCATATATATAGTATGTATATAAATATATGCGCCTATTCGAAAGCAACGTTGTCAAAATTTGAAAGCAATCAGTAAAGACATTTAAAAGATTACCCGCACATTATAAACAGTTAAAAAAAAAAAAAAAAATATTCCCGTCACCGATGTGACATCTATATAGTACTGTATGTATATGAAAACCCGCTCGTATGCAAATGGAACGTTGTGTGAAAATTTCAAAGCATTCGGCGAGGACTTTCGGAGATTAGCGATTTTGAACAAATGATTGGAATAGGTTATCTGCAGTTTCACCCATATTTTTGGGAATAAGCCATCAGCTGCTATAGTCATTCTTTATATAATTTTCTGGGGTAAGACCCTTCGACTTCCCCAGAGCTATCTGGGCTGATATGAATATTAGACCAAACGAATCGAGTTCTTAGGCCTACCTAAGGCCTACCGGGGACCACGAGCCAGAACCTGGCCCCCTCAGAGAGGCACGAGTGTTATCCTTTAAATTCCTGGACGGTTTGTGTATAGCCAGTCCTGTGGCCTGTGAGCCCATGACGTCATTCCTCAGAGCAGCGCAGTAGCCACTTTCAAGTAGACTGTATTGAATTCCAAGAAGTCAGACTGTGTATCTCATCAGACCCAAGCAAAATCCAATCAACAATCGAATAACAAGTGCGAATATGAGGAGCAATGACCCATAGAAACCCTCCGTGTGGTTGGAAGCATTCTGTGTCTGCCATCGACTGGGGTCAGGCAGCCCAGAAAGGTAGAGCACCTCAAAACAAACTATCTGGTTAAAATATTGCTATTGAAAGCTGAACTGTTAGACAGAACCCCTGAAACGAAAAACGAGCATAACGTTACAACTGTCACTGCTCCTCTGTCTGCATAGCTCCCCTCGCCCCTGGAGGGGGAAGGGGGGGGGGCCAAGGATCCCCCCTGTGCCGGCTATCCACCCACAGTTCTGTGGCTGATGTGAGACCTTATGGTTTTGCGGCTCTGACTCCAGACTTGTTCCAGCTGTGCTGGAACAAGTCTGAATATTTAAAATGTGAGATGTTGTCTAATGGTAAAGTCAAAGTTATATAATTTGTGATAAGTTCCAATTTTTTTGTAGATTTATGCGGCAGATGAAACTTTTTTTTTTTTTTTTTTTTTTTTTTTTTTTTTTACTGGAGAGCTGTGCCAAAGATGACTTGCCAGTAGGCTATAGGAGACTTATCAGGGAGAAAAATATATATGGTAAATTCCATGTGCAACCTTTTTATAGCCTGCTGTCATGGATTATTTTTTTTAAACAGGCTTAATAATAAATTTTGCAAAGGAATCTAGGAATATTTAATAATTGATATAGCATTGATAAATTTCTCTGACTCAGTAACAGCAAAGTCATTGGAGCCAAATAAATACTATGCAAGAAAAAATATATATATTGTATACACATAAATAATAGAGAACATGCTAAAAAAAGGTGGAAATAATTTATTACTAACAAAAAATATCTATACCTTTAATAAAAGTAAATGCAGTATTAAATAAAATAGGATTACTATCTATGTAGGTAGACCAACTTATTCAATAGCAAGGAATATCCCTCTTGCCAGCAAAACCACTTCACTCCCCAGCATGTGATAGTACTAAGCTCATTCCAACTCTGGACCTGCATGAGGATTACGTTTCTGGAGAACCATGTGTAGAGCAAAATTAGCTTTGTGTAGGGAAAAAAGCTAGGTTCCAGACAAAACAAACGGTAACTTTCTGCCACTTGTAAATTACGTGATTATCCTTGTGTGTTCTAAATTACTGTACATATGTATTGTCCATTAAAGAATGTATTGGATGCTTGGGAGGAACTTGCTGCACAAATATGATTGAAAAGTTCCCAAAAAGATATTTGTCAGAACCCAAGAGTAAATTTAAAACATTTGAACCATTGAACACAACTAGGAAAGTGGTCCTGTGTCTAAATCATAGACTAGATTGAGCTATGGCACTGTGACAACTCTTGTCTGGCCAAACCAGCCATCGCAAACACTTGGAAAGTTCCTACCATTGGTCGAGTGTACAAACTGGCCGTTGTTCGTCTATAATTCAAATTAAGGTTGCTAAGCTCATTCCAACTGTGTACACAGAATAAGATAATTTGAGTTGAAGCTGCTAATAGATGCTGCTTTTATATTTTCATAATCTGTACAATATTTTAGTTTGATCTGTACGGTACTGTACATTGATCAAGTTCTTGTCATACTATAGGGATAACTTGTTTGGCTAGTTGAGAGACATAACAACTGGTCTTCACTGCAAAGGTAAGTAAAAAAAAGTGCATATTTATTTCTTGTATTAAAGTAAATATTTGGTATGGAAAGTTTGGAGTACACTGTAACAGGTTTACAAGTTACAAAGCTGAAGATACAGTACCTCGCTTGCATTACGAAAGTTCACTAGTAAGTACTATATTAAAAAGATTATTCTTATAAAATATATTTTGTGTAAGTGTAGCAGTTTGTGAAGAGGAATATTTTGAGGTGTTATCACCAGATGGCAGCATGTACTGGGTCATATACGTTAAATGTTAGTTTGTGATATTTGTTCTGAACACTGAAGTACCATATGCAGTACATAGAACTTATATTAAAGTGGAATAAAGTTGATTGTAAGCTAAACATTGCATACTAAAGAGATAAGGATACACAAAAGTATATTGTGAGTTTTAATGATCTATATTCTCTGCTAATTAAGAAGGTGTAGATTACAAACTTAGGTAGGAAAGAACTGGTCTATTTTAGACAAGGATTTTCTAGACAGGCTCGTTCTTCGAAAATTCATCCTACAACTAAGCGAATGTAAGATACAATAGTTTTGTTATTGTCATGACTTGGCATAAAGTTGTTTGGATCTTGCAACACATTTTCTGTTATTTTTTTTTTTTTTTTTGTGCAATTGCCCTCTAATATTTTCTGTATCAATACGTATTACTTATAAATATGCTGAACATGTCTCGCATAAAATTACATTGAAACTAGCTCAGTTGTCGGTTTTTAGCTGAAAGGTCTCAGTTTGAATTCCCGTACAGAAAGGAGACATTTGGGTACATGTTCCTTAATTTACACATCAGTTAACAGGTACTCATGGAGTTGGGCAGTTATTATGGGTTGCATCCAGGGAAAGGTCAGTTGTTGACCTGGGGGGGGGGGAGGTCTCACTAAGCTTTACAGGCCTGTCTAACTAACTTTCTAAGTACTAACTTAGTTTGTGGTCCTTAATTAGTTCTTATTAGTTCTTAACTAATTACTGCATAAACACTGATTATGCTTAAATGCATCATTTGGGTGCTAAAATATTGATTAATATGAAATTCTGTGTATCCAAGGAAATAAATGGAATTTTGTTTAAATTTTTTCCCTATTTGCAATATTTGTTGTTTTTAATATATAAAGAATGGCTCATAATGCTGTGTGAGGGGCTGAGAAAATTCCGAGACTTAATTATTAAACATTTAGTTCTTGCTTTCTGTTTGATCAGTGTTCTTAAGAATTATTCATGCATATGCACAGGTTAGTCTGAAGCATTAAACCATATCTACTTTTTAATCTTTTCTCAAAAGCCATGGTTTTCCTGGCTGTCTGAGGTTTATTCTACCCAGTTATTCATTGAGGTACTGAGGTTTATTCTACCCAGTTATTCATTCCTTAATCCTTGCCCAGTGGCAGGGTCGTTGGTCTTCTGTTACTGGTAACAAACTGCCTACTCTTAAGGGTAGTGTGTCCCCATGGCGTTCCTCCTACCACCGTAACTGTAGGTGGGAAACGACTCTGGTGAGATTATGTATTTGGCCATACCCGTTTAACTCGCGGGCACTAAACACTTTCACTCGATGATGACGCAGTATGGCGTCAAAAATTAAAAAATTTGCCTTGCTTTTGGCTTGGCTTCCGGTGGGGCACGCCGCGGTTTTGGACAGTATGAATATACTCTTGTAGGAAATTTTATTGCAAACACATTGATACCAAAATGAAAGACCTAGGACGAGAATTAAGGTGACCAAAGTGAAAAGAGTACACATTATACATATACACAGCCCCACCTTGTGGTCTGGCGCTCGCTCGCCCAAAGCACGAAAGTGTTACTGGTGTGCCGCCCTGCTCCAAACCAAACTCCAAAATTGTCCAAACTACATTGTCCCTCTTACGGTCGTGCATATCCTTGTTGAATGTCCGGACTTACAGGATGTGCGTGTGTGTGTCTTGCTTCCCGACCTGTCACTTGTCCCTCGATGCCTTTGATATCTTGACCCTTATTCACTTTTCTTATATTGGCATCCTTAGTGATATTTAGCTCCCCATGAATACCCTGCACATTTGATGGTGCTATATAGCCTTCCCAGCTTGATGCCTTCTTTTGATAATTAATTAATTAACGAGGTTTACTAAAACTACAACCAAAAACAGAATAATGTGTACAGCACAAACAGGTACTGTTTTCTAATGAGAACACATTTGATTTTCATCATTTGTACTGGAAATAACATTTTCATATGCATTTTGTTGATCTAAATAACACACAATGTCACTTTATGATTTGAAATGAAAATAAGTAATGATTTAACACTTTATTGCACAGGTAGCATATAGGAAGCAGAATGTGAAGTGTTCTTTGGTATGAATATAACGACAAAGGATAATATATTTTTTAAAATAATTTTAATACAGTATAATGGTACCTAATATTAGAGAGAATATATATGTTTTATAATATACATATACAGTGCAATAATTTCAGTATAATGCGTGTAAATAGAATTACTCCATATACACAGCCACACTGAGATGCATGTGGGATGAATTCTGGCTATCATGATGCTCACGGGGTCTTTTGTGTTTACATTTACTGTTGATCATGATTTATTTGATTTTATGTTGATCATGATTTATTTGATTTACTGTTGATCATGATTTATTTGATTTACTGTTTACTGTTGACCTGAATCATAAGCTGGAATTTCAGTTAACAATTAATCCTAATTTAATGAAGAATCTTTACACGATGTGTGTTCTTAATTAGGATTTTTGTTCTGTTTTTCAGTCCGCCAATTCCACGAAGCTATAAACTTCGCGATGACAAACAGGAAGAAGTGGATGAAGCATTGGGACACTTCAGTCCAGCAAAGAAGCGTGCTGTATCTCCTGAAGTACTTGAGCAGGAACAGGAACAAGAGCAGGAGCCAGAAGAGGAGAGTCCTAATAGCTCCTGCAAAAGAAAACGTAAACGTGAACTGGATATTTTAATGGATGATAAAAAGGTAAGGGTCTTAATTCTTTACTGTAATATTTAAAGATAAATACAAGAGTTTCATGGTATGGTTTTACTGTCTTCACTCGATTATCTGGATTATATGGGAAGAACCCCCAGCCAGATATTCATGTGTTCTGGATAATGGTACTTTTGAGTCCAAAAGTGACCATTTCCAACTATTTTTATACTACAAACAACATAATTTGAATTGCCTTGCCACATATAATTATTAAATATTCTACTAGAAACCTCAACTTACCTTGTTGGTGTTTGTCTTTTTGATTGATGCCACATGTCTTGAAGTTAAGAATTCTTAACAATTTACGTAACCTATACTAACACAATACTAAAATTAACACTTAAAATTACTGTATAGTTCATTAAGCAAAGTTAGTTTTCACTGCCTCACTGCTGAAGCCTCACTGGTTGAAGGCATTTGGGTTGCCTGTGAGGCCTCACTTGTTGAAGGCGCTTGCTTGCACCTCACTTGTTAAAGGCATTTGGCTTGCCTGTGACGCCTCACTTGTTGATACCTGGTTGATGGGGTTCTGGGAGTTGTTGTTCTCCCCAAACCCGGCCCGAGGCCAGGCTTGACTTGTGAGAGTTTGGTCTACCAGGTTGGAGCGGCTCGCAGGCCCACATACCCTTCACAGCCCCGCTGATCCAGAACTTCTCTTAGAAAATAGTCCAGTTTTCTCTTGAAGATGTCCACGGTTGTTCCGGCAATATTTCTTTTAGTCGCTGGGAGGACGTTGAACAACTGCGGACCTCTGATGTTTATACAGTGTTCTCTGGTTGTGCCTATGGCACCTCTGCTCTTCACTGGTTCTATTTTGCATTTTCTTCCATATCGTTCACTCCAGTATGTTCTTATTTTACTGTGTAGATTTGGGACCTGGCCCTCCAGTATTTTCCATGTGTATATTATTTGGTATCTCTCTCGTCTCCTTTCTAGTGAGTACATTTGGAGAGCTTTGAGACGATCCCAATAATTTAGGTGTTTTATCTCGTCTGCGTGCCGTATATGTTCTCTGTATTCCCTCTATTTCAGCAATCTCTCCTGCTCTGAAGGGGGAAGTGAGTACTGAGCAGTACTCAAGACGGGACAGCACAAATGACTTGAAGAGTACAACCATTGTGATGGGATCCCTGGATTTGAAAGTTCTTGTAATCCATCCTATCATTTTCCTGGCTGACGCAATATTTGCTTGGTTATGCTCCCTAAACGTTAGATCGTCGGACATCATTATTCCCAAATCCTTTACATGCTGTTTTCCTACTATGGGCAGATTCGATTGTATTTTGTACTTTGTATTATGTTTCAGATACTCATTTTTGCCGTACCCGAGTACCTGAAATTTATCACTGTTAAACATCATGTTATTTTCCGCTGCCCAATCGAAAACTTTGTTGATATAATTGTAATTTTTGTAATTGTTGATATAATTGTAATTTTGTAATTGCTTGTAATTTTTCAATGTCTTCAGCAGAGGTAATTTTCATGCTGATTTTTGTGTCATCTGCAAAGGATGACACGAAGCCGTGACGTGTATTTTTGTCTATATCTGATATGAGAATAAGGAACAATAGCAGTGCAAGGACTGTACCTTGAGATACGGAGCTTTTAACTGCGCTTGGACTCGATTTTATTTGATTGACTGTTACTCTTTGTGTTCTGTTCGACAGGAAATTGAGTATCTAGCATCCTACTTTACCAGTTATTCCCATTGACCTCATTTTGTGTGCTATCACCCCATGGTCACATGAGTCAGGCCCAGGAGCTGAGTGCATTGGCATATTGTCAATTTCTCTTTCAAAGTCTTCCGAGTTCGTGTTAATATCCGTTATATTATCTGCAGCTTAAATGTCATTCATAAAGAAGCTGTCTGGGTCATCAACTTTCATGTTGTTTATTGGTGTGCTAAATATAGCCTCATACTGGCTTCTTAGAATTTCACTCATCTCTTTGTTGACCTCTGTGTACGTACCTTCATTTGTAATTAACGGTCCAATATGGGTCGAGGTTTTTTATTTTTATTTTGCGTATGTGAAAAAATATTTTGGATTTTTCTTTATCTCTTGTATAGCTTTCTGTTCCAATTCCATTTCCTTAAACTCATATGATCGCGTCAACGTTTGTTCTATTTCTTCGATCTCCCTGCTTAGTTTTATTTTTTTCTTCTGATAGTTGTGTCTGCCGAAGCATTTCCATTATTTTTTCCTTCTCCTGTACAGTCGTCTGCGTTCTCTTTCTAGAGTGGTCCTCTTTCTGACCCTCCTCACAAGCATGTACTTCAAGCAGACCTTGTAAGCTTCAGCTGTCAGTTGAGCTATTCCCTGTGTGGGAGTTTTGTCGCGTTCCGCTCGCGGAACGCCAGGCGAGTGTCTTACCACTAAACCATGGAGACTGTCTACACTATTCCATGTGTAATTAAATGCATTAAATGGACTATTATAGAACATAAGTGAATAATGAAGTTAATTCAGAATCAAGTAATGGGTGAATTCAAATATGTACAGTTTTAGTGTGTTAATATAGAGAGAATGCAGGTGTCTTTAATTGCCAATTTACCTTCATGTCATCCTAGTAAAAATTTAATGTACCACTTGCAGTTAAGTAATTTTTATTTTGTAGATGAGCTAATTTGATGAAATTTAATCCGATATACAAATACAGTTCTTCAGGTATTCATTTCTTTAATTGTTTTCTCCTGTATTTATTTTCAGGCCAAAAAAATGATTGAAGAAATTATACCAGTGAATGATCTTAACACCAGTGATTCCCAAGCTCCTGTGAAGAGAAAAAGAGGGCGGCCGCCCAAAAATCAACAGAGTATCAAAACCGATGACCTACGTGACCTTAAACAGAAACGTGCACAGAAGTTGCTGAAGGAAGCCTTAAAGCAGGTAGTTGGTGTGGGTTACAAATGTTAATATTTTTTCTAGCCAATCTGGTGAAAAGCTTCAAACAGTGGTCAAATTGTCTTGTACATGTGTGCATGCACACACAAAAAAATAAGAGTGGATATTTTAGTGTTAACAGTTTTATGTTGTTTATATTGGGAGATATGCATGGTCAGCAATCACATGTCTAATTTGTGTATACTTGAACAGAACTCAAAGTTTTGATAACAATGTAGAGAAACATCAAGTTGAAAGGAAACCTTAGACAGATTATGTTTGCGTATAATTATGCGTGTAAGGGCTTCCACAGAGGTACACAAGGCCAGAGCCTCACTTCTCTGACCTCACCCCTCCAATGATTTCCCCTTTACAAGCTCTGATCCTTGCGTAGTCCTTAGATTTAATCAAGCCCTTGCAATCAAAACATTACCTGCAGTTATACTGTAGTCTAGTCTCATCTTGTGTGTCTACATTGTTTCATTTTCTATAAACCTTCAATATTTTACTTTCCAATTTGACCGAGGTATAGAGACTTCATTATTATTTGAAAATAATATAAATTTACTTTTTCGTAATATAGTGATGTAGTGTCTTTCACTTGGGAACATTGCCCATACTATGACACAGTTATTCAGTTATTTTATTCCCCCTCCCCGTTTAGCTCGTTGATGCCGTGAGGGGGGCTTAGTGGGCGGCTGCCGAAGTGTGATGCTCCTTGGGACAGTCCTCTGTCCTTTTGTAGCCTTGTGCTCCTGCTGCTGTCCTCTCAAATTGTGCTGAACAACTTTTCCTTTTCCTTCTGTTTCGTTTTTCTCGCCCCTCTTCTCCTATCTGCTTGTCGTTTCCTGTCGACGTTTTGCTTGTTTTGGTTATTCCTTTGGACTACTTCTATTTTGACGCCCGGGTGCTTGAGGAGGCATACTCTTGCACCCGTAGAACTGTAGTATCCAACGTCGAGAGCGAGGGGAACCTTTTATTGTCAATCCCCCTTTCGTCACTGAACCTGATCTCGACGGACTGACGGTTCTTAAGGTGGCGTTTGTGAGGCGTATACTCAAGACGCACCCCTAGGAGGCCCCAGCATGATCGGCGATAGCTTCTTGTTGAGTGTCCTGCCTCTAATTGTGGCTCCATGGTGGGTGTGGGGGCACATTCGTGAATGAATGTTTTTTTTTCGTACCTATGTTGTATTCTGTTCCTCCTTTACCTTCTCAGGCTCATGGGGTGGACGACCAAGCCCCCGAGTCGGTCCGTATTGGAAGACCGGGCTCTGTAGCCTCCGCTGCATTAGGCCCCTACCTTGCTTTTCCTTTGGCCTCTCTGACTACTCCCCTCGGCTCCCCTCCCTCCTCTGTGGTTGGGTCAAGCCCCAAGCCCTCAGTGGTGTCTACCTCGTCCCCTGGCAAGGCTCAATCTCTAGGTGTAACTACTGCACCTTTTAACCCCTCTCTCTGGGGGTTCTCAACGCCCTCCTTGACACGGCCGCACTCGCTCGATTCCTTCCTGTTCTGATGCCTATCAAGCCTTGTTTGGTCGCGCTTCGTGGGCCAAATACTTTGATCTCCTCCCTCTTGATTCTGCGCCTCCTGACGATTTCTTCCTCCATCAACATCTTGTTGATTCCGTGGATGCCTCTGTTACCTTCAACCCCACTCATCTCGGTACACGTGTCGTTGCTGCTCCTTCTCAGGATGCAGCTTCCCACTTGGCGGCCTTATCCTACCTTGGCGAAACCCTGTTTGGGTCTCAAAGAACGCTCAGTTGAATGCCAGTGTTGGTACTATTCTCCTCCCGCCCCATGTTGCGACCGGTGTTCGGAATCTGCAGGACTGCCACGATGATATTCGGCATATCCTCGATGCCCAGGGCCATTCTGTCCTCTAGATGGACACGTTTACTCATCCCCCTTGTGGTCGTCGCCATCAACCCCTTCAGATTGTGAAGATTACCTTTGATGGTAGGACCCTTGCACCCTCTGTCATTCTTGCTGGTGCCAGGTGCTCTGTTCAGGAGTACATTCCTTCTTCTAGGCTCTGTAGCAAGTGCTGGAGGTTTGGGCATGGTGTCTTTCGCTGCTCTGGGACTCTCTCTCTCTGTCCTTTGTGTGGGGGTGAAGGTCACTCTTAAGTCGGAGTGCACTTCTTCCCAAGCTCGCTGCCTCAACTGCGGTGAGGCCCATCTTACCTTCTCCCGTGCGTGTATCCATTACAAGCTTGAGGCAGCCGTCCTCAACTTGAAGCACCGGGAGCGTTTATCTTTTCCTGAGGCGAGGCGCCAGGTTCGCCGGCTCCCACCTTATGCTAACGTCTCTTATGCTCGCGTGTTGCGCTCTTCCTCTCCTCGTCCTTCCCTCCTTCCTCAGACTCTCAACCGTTTCCGGGCCTTGGACCCTGATACGCCCACTGCCCCCTCCTCTGTTCCTTTGCGTTCTGTCCCGAGGGGTCCCCCTCCTGGTCCTCTGTCTGGGGTTCCCCTTCTTTCTACCCGGTCTGTCATGTCTCCTGTGTCTTCTTCCTCATCTCCCTCCAATCCTCCTTCCCATCCTTCTCCGTCTATTGACTCTCCCCGCCGCCTGTCGGTGCGGGCTGATGTCCATCGCGGCCATCGTGTGTGCTCTCGTTCAGCTTCTGTTGAGATGCTGGAATATATATATAGAATAGGAATATATTTTCATATATATATTTTTATTTTATTTATTTATTTTATTGTATATTCACATACATATACATACTGTATTTTTTCCTATTCTTTATCTTTTTTCTTAGGGACAAGGCGTGCGACCTGTTAGCAAAACTGGTGCTGATAGTTCAACCCCAAACTGCATTACTCCAGGTGACACAAGTGGAGATGAAACTTCCTCACATGGTACCCTAGATTCCTTCATTCCTCCTCCTTCGAACTTTGAGGGACAGAACAATCCCTTCCTCAACCTAGATTCTCTCAGCTACGGTATGCCAGTTATAAGACCTCTTAAACGGAAACTAAGTGAAAATGATATACGTATTGGGAAGAATGGTGAAGTTAAGAGAAGACGTTTCCGTAAGAAGTGTGACAAGGCTAAAATCATGTTCCTCCTTCAGAATGGTTCGTTAAGCATAAATGGTGGAAATGGAATAAGATTAAATGGCACGAACAGTATAAAAAACTGTGTTGACTATGCACTCAGTGGTAGGTTAAATACAGGCTCTAAAGATGACTGTAGCGATGTAGTGGAGGATCCCAAAGTTGGAGATTCGGGGTTCTCCTTTAGTGACCTTAAATCAACTGTCAATAACTATTTTGGGGCTGCAAACCGGATTGCAAATGGTGAAAAGTTCCATGTAATAGCAAGGAGAGTCAGTTTTGAAGATAAAGTCCAGTACCTCATAGAATGGGACAGTCCAAGTTCCTCATAAGGTGAATTCCAAATGTTGCATGTGGCCCATGGTTCCACTACTAAGGGTTTTCTCTGGAAGTTATTTCTGAGTGAACCATTTTGGAAATAGTCAATTATGAGACAAAATGTTACATAACGCACCAACTCCATAACCACATTCAGACTGTGTTCATAACGCACTGCCAGAGTGAGTGATGCGAGAGTGTGAGGTTTGTCAAGTGCAGCACACAGCCTCAACTTTAGTTTGTGATATGGTTGCTTCGGGAGGGAGAGCAGAAGTTATAGCTAAATTGTTCAAGAATACATGTACAGTATTAGAATTCTGTGAAAGCCACAATAAAGACTAAATGATTAATCATGAAATTGAGTAAGTTTTGAATTTTTGTTTGTATATAAAGTGTTGGACCAGCCCAAAGCAACCACATAAAAACAAGTTATTTCACTATTGTTTAGTCATGTAAATAAGTTATGTATTTTGTTTTATGGTTTTATTTATCTGGTTATGTGAATGCCAGACTTCTTTTTTGTATGACTGCTGTGTAAGATTTTTAAGTGGAGGGGGGGGGGGGGCACCTGCCCAGTACCAAATGAAAGTGAAAATATTTTCATGGTATAGAAAGTAAGTGCCCTTGTCTTGACTGAGGATGTATTTTGAGTGGCAGGTTATTTCTTTTCTTTAATTTTTTTTCACCTATTTTGAACCTGCTTTGTTTTGGATTGTTATAAAGTGGCTATCCTGTTTGTAGTGGTGCATGAGAAACTGCATTGTGTGTAGCCATGTAGATAAGTTTATAACTTGTTTTGTTGCCAAAGATTGCCGAGAGTTTGTCAAGGCGGGCAGTAGGGAAGGGTTAGGTTACTCAAGTCTGGCCTGCCTGATATACACACTGGTTTCAGTTAGGACTTTCCCTCAAACATGTTAAGTTTCGACCATTCTCTTGTGTATTATATAATAGTGCATTGTATACTTTATGATGCAGTCTTAAATATTTTTATACCATTTTACATACAATGTTAACCTGACCCAAAAGTCCCTACTGCTGGCCCTTCAACTATCACTGCCACTATTCCATCGTGCTCAACTTGTAAGATGTTTCAAGCGTTGCAGCATGTAACATTCCAGGAATTATATGAGACATATTTCAGCATTGTACCATTTACTGCCATTGACCATAGTTGCTAGAGTACCTTATTTCTGTCCTTTTTGTATACCTAATGATGACAGTACAAAACGTTATCATGCATGAATCTTCCGTGACATGTACACATGATAAATATAAAGGTTTGATTATTTTTCTTTTACCTTTTTTTATGGTGGCAATTAAGACATAACTAATGTTGAGTAAATCAGTAGATGAGAGTTTACAGTATTTAACACGATAAATCAGGAAGCTATCTTTTATGTATATTTTTTTTATTGCCAGGTACGTAATTAACGTTTACATGGTGCTTTACAAATTGTCGTTGATTATATTTAAATGTTTAGGGAAGGCTTAATATTTTCTTTATTTTTAATTTATGTACAGTCTGTGTGATAGTTTGACAATTGAACAATAATTGAAACAAAATCTGTTACAAAATGAATCACTTCATGTGATACTCTTAATATTTAACTTAAATGTATAAAATGTGAGAATTAAGAAATTTGTAATTTTGTCAGTTTATATTTTTCATTCCTATTTTTTCATTGTGTGGAAAGCACTTGCGTATATATACATATATATGCTGTGTTTGTGGTTATCTTCAGTTGACTGTTAATAGCTGTGCTGCGTCTTTCATCACGACCTGTCTGTTGACAAGACTCGGTGAAGTACTGTACAGGTGTACTGCCTTTTTGTTTGATCCAGTCTAATGCCTGTTTACCACTTTATTATTGTTAGCATTAGAATAATTATTATTCTTTGTTTTTCTTTTATCATTATTCATTTTTAATTTGTATTAGGTAGATCTAGTATTATGAATACCTTATTGTTTTTATTAGTATTTTTAATATTATTGTCAATTTACTAATATAGTTTTTCATTTACAATGTACCGACCCCTTCTTTATTTCAAGTTGCTCATTACCTGCCAACAACACCCAGAAACACTGCCATTTTTTGTCATTGCCTCTTCCTAAACCCCAACTCCCGGAGACAGGGTTGCACCGAGCTAAACTAAGGACGTGTCAAAAGCCTTTGGGTATAATTTTGTATTATCCTATGAATTTAGGAATTTTATCATAAGGATAAATGTAAGGTGGCACTTATGCTCACTGTGTGAGTACACTGTCACATGAATGGTGTTATCAAATGCACATGATTTGTTAATTACTGTAACAAGTGAATATGTGTAACTATACCTTTGCTCTGACACATTCTTAAGCTCGTCTGGTAGTCTAGTCATACTGTTTTAACAAGTCAGCACAGGCAATAGACATGGAGTTACCCACCTAAGTTGTTATTACTGCACTCTTGAGCCTTCCATTATTCATGTAGTATGTACTGTACTTACTATTCAAGAATGGATTGTACTCGGAATACTGTCTCGTAATTATTGTGCACTTCAGTAGAACCCAAGTAATTACGTTCATCATGGGATGCTTAAACATGGTGTGTGCATGTGTGTGTGTGTGTGTGTGTGTGTGTCATTCCATGGTATGTATGAATTTTTGTTTCTCTGCCTGCAAGAGGAAAAATGTTACAAACTGATTTTTTCTCCTCTTGGTAATTTTTTTTTAAACATATCATATTTATATATTGGTCTTGTCATTGCCTACTAGGAACTTGTGTGAAGAAAAACAAACCAAGGGTTGTCAACAGGAAAAGTCTTGTGTTTTGTTTCTCCTCATTTCACTGGCAGGCCTTGATCCATTCTCTAGGAATTTTTGTGTAACTCTTACCTTTTCTCGCAGTTCTAAAGATTTTTTCTGTTGACAGGTGTGTCACTGATATTGTTACAAACACGGTTTTAATTAGTTTCTTAAATCTACAATAAAAGAGAAGTTATTTATAAACATGTTCAATTGGCAACATTACTGAATGTTTTTAAATTTTGTTGCATTAACTTTTACCACAAATTTCATCCATTTGAACTCTTCATATTGTCTACCTAGTGCACTCACGAGAAAAACTTGCCAACTAAGGTTGTTAAATTTCTGAAGTTTTCTAAGCATAGCTCCTGCCCTTATATTTTCCCTCCAATGTACAGTAAATGCAACATAGTAAATTTCATCTGTAAATTTCTTGTGGCACTATCTATCTGTGTGTTGCTGCTTCTACAATTATTTTAATATTGAACTTCATGAATTCAGTTTTCTGTCACTATTTTGGATGGCAACTGTATCTAAGAAGGATATCAATGATCAAATGTTTGTATTTGTTTTTTTAATTGAGATGCATTTTCATGGTAAACATCTTGTGTAAGCATTCATGAATATCATTTAAACATTATCTAATTCTATTTTTATTCATAATTAAATTTGTTTTATATGAATACGGTACATTTATTGACTTTAAATACATTGTGTAAGCTGTTGATTTTAGTTGCATTAAATTGTTTCAATGTAATAATGGGCTGTGTACATTTACGCCAAGAAAGTGATTTATATATTTTTTATAACAAATAGTGGTTTACCTATGTTTTTCACTGCAAATAGTGGTTTATGTACATTTGTTATTGATCAAGACCATGATTTACTTCAGCTTTTCACAAAATAAAACAAAATGCGCAACAGTAGTAGAAATATGCATGCGAGTGAGTAATTTTGTTACCATGAATTTTCATAGTGTTTGATGTGATGCAATGGTGCTCCTGCGAGTTTCCATGTAGCAATGGTGCTCCTGCGAGTTTCCATGTAGCAATGGTGCTCCTGCGAGTTTCCATGTAGCAATGGTGCTCCTGCGAGTTTCCATGTAGCAATGGTGCTCCTGCGAGTTTCCATGTAGCAATGGTGCTCCTGCGAGTTTCCATGTAGCAATGGTGCTCCTGCGAGTTTCCATGTAGCAATGGTGCTCCTGCGAGTTTCCATGTAGCAATGGTGCTCCTGCGAGTTTCCATGTAGCAATGGTGCTCCTGCGAGTTTCCATGTAGCAATGGTGCTCCTGCGAGTTTCCATGTACAGTTAAGAGGTGGAAGGTGAAGGAGCTGGTAATTGATGCAGGTTCTTTAAAGTGTTGGTATTTTGAGCAAAATTTATACATATGTAAAAACAAAAGGCATGTGCCAGCCAGTATTTTATTTAAACAAAAATTATTCAGAAAAAGTAAGAAAAGTAAGTTATGTTGCCCCAACTTTTATGCATAATGGATGTTGGAGAAAGATGTTAAAAAAAAAGCTGATAAATTTTCCCTTGGGCTTAACAAAAATTATTTAAATAAATTGGTTTAATGAAAGGAAGACAGAGCTATGTAAACTATCTTCTCCCGCCTCTCGTGGTTTTTTACCATGATTGGTAACTGCAGAGCTTTCATTATGGAAATTTGATTTCCAGATTTAATGAAAGTTAATTTCACTTACAATGAGAAGGCAGTACACAATTTTTTTTTTCCTGTAGGGTTTGTCCTAATAGTACAAAATGCTTCCTTTATGTACTGGGAACATTTTATCTTTTCATTTTAGATCTGTTACAAATGTTGATTCCAAAGTAAAGTATTTTTCAAGTTTAGTAAATTGTTGTTTTTAAATTTTTATGTCTTCTGGAAACAAAACATTACAATATTGGGTTCTATGTAGTCCATTATAAATAAAATTCTTGATTTTCTTTGGAATTCTCCTATACCACTTGTGTGTGATGCCACATTAACCATTTTACTGCCAGTCTGAACATTTTTATTCTGAAATGATTTACAAGAATTCCTCTCTTTTGATTACTGCCCCATTGTTATCTATAGTTTTATCCCTTTGCTCCTTCTGGAAACCCTGTAGGATGGGGAAGGAATGTCTCGGTATAACCTTTGTCAATAAACTTCCTCATTTGCTTTACCATGTTAGAAATTCCTAATTCTGCAGTTGCTAGTTAGCACTGAAAGGAAGAATGTTTGGAAAAGGAAAACAAGGCAATAATTATGATTAGAAAACAGTAGAAGGAAAAGTTAAAAAAAAAGATCAATGCAGTGGGACAGTTTTAGGGTTGAGAATTAAATCTGTCTCAAGTGTGCTGTTGTAGATAGTTATAACTAACTGCTCACATTATATGAAAGGTGTGTTCAAATGCTCTTATTACCTGGTAGTTGTAACCAACTACTACCATTGCCTGGTAGGTGTACCAACTGCTCCCATTACCTGGTA
Organism: Procambarus clarkii; assembly: GCF_040958095.1. Lineage (NCBI taxonomy): Eukaryota > Metazoa > Arthropoda > Malacostraca > Decapoda > Cambaridae > Procambarus > Procambarus clarkii. The sequence goes on along the minus strand of NC_091240.1, from coordinate 11,648,590 downwards.
GTTGTAACCAACTACTACCATTGCCTGGTAGGTGTACCAACTGCTCCCATTACCTGGTAGATGTAATCAATTGCTCTCTATCTGGAACTAATTCTAGGGAATTTGTGTACTAATATAAAGCTAGCAGTATATATATATATCAAAGTTCTGGCTTTTCTTTATGTACTCATTTTGCTATTTCTAGTAACCATTTTTACAGCCAAGGCTTGCACACCTTCACTAATTGCTTTATTAAGATTTAAAATATTACTAGGTCGGCAGTTTGTTGCCTTTGAATATTTAGTCATTTTAGATTTGTTCAGCTTTTATACAAGTATGTATTAAGCAACCCTGTCACAAAATTATTTACCTTATCACTAATCATAAATTTATTTGAATTTACATTCCAAACCTGTTATATCTCCTACAAATGTGTTCCCTTCTTGAATTACTACCCTATGATAAATTGTTTTAAGAAGGCTCGTAAGCGAGTACTGTCCCAACGATCCCCCATACGAGGTGGCAGTGACAGCAACAACGAAATGACAGCTCCAATATCCCCCTCTCCCTCCCAGCGAGACTGTTTAAGTGGCAATCAATGGCATGCTGAGCCACAGCAACGCGTGGCCGGGTACTGCTAGTAAATAATAAAAATGTTTGTCCAATTGCATTCTCTAGGCCTCCGTGGCAATTTACCGCTTCTCTTGCAAGGCTTCCTCTAATACGTTTCAAGTTCAGTTCACCTTGGATCTACTCTCATATTAAATATTCTGTTGTCCCCTATCTTGAGGTTAGCTCGAGATGATTTCAGGGCTTAGCGTCCCTGCGGCTCGTTCCTCGATCAGGCCTCCTTTTTGTTACACATCCCCAGGAAACAGCCCGTAGCAGCTGTCTAAGTCCCAGGTACCTATTTACTGCAGGTAACAGGAGCATCAGGGTGAAAGAAACTTGTTGCCAATTTGTTTCTGCCTCCACCGGGGATTGAACCCGGAATCTCAGTACTACAAATCTGAAGCGCTGTCTGCTCAGCTGTCAGGCGCCCTAAACCCCAGTATTTTCACAGCAGAATGTGATTTTGAATGCCTTCCGTTAGTTAACTTTTATGTGCTAGCATTAGTCTGTTATCATAGTTGTCAATTGTTGTCTTTAAGCCCTTTCCATCCTGTGGTGAGGTTTTATACTACGTTATTAAGCAGTCCCCATGGCAGTGATAAAACTAGATGCTTCGCGATTATGGTTGCCCTGCTTATTCGTCTGCTTCTCATACTCTTCGCCGTCTTGATGCTCTACACCATACTGGATCACGCCTCAGCTCTGGTGCCTTTCGTTCGTAAAGGTATTCCTTATTCTGACTTTTACCCAGTTATTCATTTCTCCATCCTTACCCGTTGGCAGCTTGTTGGTCTTCTGTTACTGGTAACAAACTGCATACTCTTGTCGTGTGTCCTCATGGCCTTCCTCCTACCACCATAACCGGCGGTGGGAAACGGCTCTGGCTAGGTTACGAATTGGCCATATACGTTTAACTCGCGGTCACTTAATGGAGCGCCACCCTGCTCTTTATTGTCCAAATTGCATTGTTCCAGGAAGCCGGTAGGCCGAGCGGACAGCACGCTGTACTTGTGATCCTGTGGTCCTGGGTTCGATCCCAGGCGCCGGCGAGAAACAATGGGCAGAGTTTCTTTCACCCTATGCCCCTGTTACCTAGCAGTAAAATAGGTACCTGGGTTTTAGTCGGCTGTCACGGGCTGCTTCCTGGGGGTGGAGGCCTGGTCGAGGACCGGGCCGCGGGGACACTAAAAGCCCCGAAATCATCTCAAGATACCTAGCGTGACTATAGCTTCCAGATGTGTTATAGGTAACTCTTGAAGTTGGGCCACACCTCGTCCTCGCTATAACCAGGTCAGTGAGGATGTGGCTGAGGCGCCACTCTCAGTAATTATCGCCTTCTTCATCAGGTGAGTCACCATAACCACCCTCACCACTGCTTTCACCATCCAGTCCAAGTGTCACCCAGCCCTCACTCACCCTTGCCTGGCGGAGGGAGCAGGTTGAGAGAGTGGCGGTGAGGGTGGAAAGTTACGGGTGATCGGATAGAGAAATGGTACCTTGATTACCATAGCCGTCAACAAAGCAACATGAGGTACCCAACAAGTCGGCAGGGTGCGGAATACGATCGAAATATTAGGGGAGCTCTTGCTAGAAAGATTAACCCACGTACTCGCCTAGTTGTGGTTGCGGGGGTTGAGAATTAACTGATGTACAGATTCCTGAGCCTACTGGACTCTGTCATATCTACATTTGAAACTGTGTGTGGAGTCAGCTTCCACAACATCGCTTCCTAGTACATTCCATTTACTAACTACTCTGACACTGAAAATGTTCTTTCTAATGTTTCTGTGGCTCATTTGGATACTCAGCTTCCACCTGTGTCCCCTTGTGCATGTACCACCCGTGTTAAATAATCCATCCTTGTCTACCCTGTCAATTCTTCAGAGAATTTTGTATGTGGTGATCATGTCTCCCCTAGCTCTTCTGTCTTTCAGCGACGTGAGCTGCAGTTCATGTAGTACGAGTCATAAATACTCATACTCCGCCCAAGTAAAACAGAAACAAGCAACACTTAGTGGGCCAGCCAGAGGCTTAGGGCCCACGCAGGAATATCACTGCAAAAAAAAAAAAGTTCATGTAGTCTGTCCTCATAGCTTATGCCTCTTAGTTCTGGCACTAGCCTATTAGCATACCTCTAAACTTTTTCCAGCTTCATCTTGTGCTTGACTAGATACGGGCTCCATGCTGGGGCCTCATACTTCAGGATTGGCCTTACATATGTGGTATACAAGGTTCTGAAGGATTCCTTACACAGGTTTCTGAAAGCAGTTCTGATGTTAGCCAGCCTCGCATAGGCCGCTGATATTATTCTTTTGATATGGGCTTCGGGAGACAGGTTTGGTGTGATATCAATTCCTAGATCTTTCTCTCTGTCCGTTTCGTGATGGACTTCATCTCCCATTCGGTATCCAGTGACTGGCCTCCTCCTAGTTTCATTACGTTACATTTACTTGAGTGGAACTTTAGTAGCCATTTGTCGGACCATTCCTACAGTTTGTCTAGGTCATCTTATAGCCTCATACTATCCTCCTCTGTCTTGATCCTCCTCTTAATTTTTGCATCATCAGCAAACATCGAGAGGAACGAGTGAATTCCTTCTGGGAGATCATTTACGTATATCAGAAACAGCATGGGTCCAAGGACTGATCCCTGTGGGACTCCACTGGTGACTCCCCGCCACTCCGAGACCTCACCCCTCACGGTGACTCGCTGTGTCCTGTTGCTTAGGTACTCCCTTATCCAGTGGAGTACCTTCCCTTTCACTCCTGCCTGCATCTTCAGTTTGTGCACTAGTCTTTTATGTGGTACTGTATCAAAAGCTTTCTGGCAGTCCAGAAATATGCAGTCTGCCCAGCCCTCTCTCTCTCTCTCTCTTGCCTGATTTGGGCAAGATGGCCGTACACCCATACCAGTGCACTCCATACACACAAGCATAATTTTGCATACAGGTACACCCTATACAGACAAGTACAAAGTGGCAGCATCGGCCAGTTGAAGCATGATGCACAACAATATTAATTAGGGCAGTTCCAGTATGTAATGTCTTGTTTCCACACTCGTCGCTCCTCTTCTCTTTAGAAAGTCTTGCTATATAAATGAACAATAGATTATTGGAAACTTCCAATATCAGAGCACAAATAAAGGAAAAAACAGAGGGAAATACTGCCGGCGCATTCCAGTTATCACCAGTAAGGACTAAATCATGATCCCGGAAATTGAGATTCTGTCACAGCAAGAGTCCTACACGGCAAACACCCACCCACTTCCTAACACAACACTGTACTAATAGTCAATGACATAAGTAAACCCATTAATTGTTGGTGAAAACAAAAAAATTCAAAGGAGCTTCATCTTCACCCGGCTCAACAGGTGGTTTCACAGGATGAAAACCCCAGCACACCAAGGAAATGTGCTGAGGTTACCAAGCACATTCTCAACCCTGCACTTGCTTGGTAAGTCACAAATATTTCGGAAGTCGCAGGATTCGTCAATACGTGTCTGGGTGGTGGTGTCCCTAAGGTCATCAGACACCATTTTTTGGTGCTTCCCTCTGTGCACTAAATGAAGATTAGGAAACTGGGCCAATGACTGTTAGCAACTCTCTCCGACGCCTTGTTGTTGTTGTTTAAGATTCGCTACTTGGAACAAAAAGTTCCATGTAGCACGGGCTATGGTGAGCCCGTTGTGCACTTACCTGACACAGGAGCGGGGCTGTAACTGGACGCCTCGTTGCCTAGGCTGCCATAAATATCGTCAGTCAAGAAGAGGTGAACTTGCTGAAACCAAATCAGCTTGGTATCGGAATACCCCCAAGCCTGGCAAGCGAACGTGGTTGTGACAAACTACGATAGCCTTACATACAGGAATGAGTTTATCCGTGGAATTATTTAAATTTACCTATTTTTGATCCATTATTCTTAAACGGCATATAAATAAATTACACCTGGTGAGATTTAGAAAAAATTGTGAAAATATTTTTGATGCTAAAAATGTGATTTCCAACAAAACATTTGTTTTCAAAAACTCACCAAATGTACCTCTATATATGCTGGTTAAGGATTTCGAATCAAAAAGCTATAAAATTTAACAAAATCCTTGAAAAGCCTCATTACAATTGCATATATCACCAGACTTTGGTTCCCATTATATATGACAGGGTGCTTAGGTTAGGCTAAACGAGGCCCCTCTATATAGGAGTCTAGGTCAACTACTGACCTTCACCATGATGCAACCCACAACAGTTGCCTAACTCCCGGGTACCTATTTACTCCTAAATAAACAGAGGCCTCAGGTGAAAAGAAATGTGGCCAAACCTAATATTGAATATATTCAATGGTACATACATGCCCCGTATTTCTGATTAATATCTGTACTCATAATTAGAATATATATTTTGCCTAAACACCGGTGAGCTCGCCTGCAGACAGAACACAACTAATCTGAAATATGAAGATGATCTGATAAAGTTTCTCTGCAACAGTTGTGACAAAATTCGGAGCCGTTGACATCCATATACCACCGTCAGGGCCACGGGGAGCAGCGAAGAGGGTGTTGATGACACACCAACTTACCTGAGGGACCACTATATCGCTAGTAACATCGACGGGGACAGGAAGCGGGGGGGCTTGTCAAAATTCATCCCCATTATTTGTTCAAGCCGGTTTTTGTTTTGAGGTCATCACGTTTGATGCTTCGGCGGGTAGGAGCCTCGTCCAACAGTCTTTCTTCGTCACTCTTATTATCGTATTGGTCTGAAGAATAATTAAACTCGCTATATACGATTTCCACTTTCTGTATGTTTTTTTACTTAAGTGTTACACGGTGATGCTAATTGTATAATAGTGATAAGTGTGTGTTAGTCCTTGAAGAGGGCGGCGGAGGGTATATAAGACACATCCAGCATGGCGGTGTGTCAGTTGAGTGCTGTCGCCGCCGCTACCATGGTGGCTCTGGTCCTTGCTGCCGCCATCGCCACCCTCACCTCTGTCATCACCGCCCACGAGCCTGTCACGCCAGGTCAGTCAATCCTAATAGACAATTACGGCAAGAGAAAGAAGCCGGGTTTGACTATTTTTCCCTAGACTTTCCAATAGTTCAACACGGAAGACTGGTTGATATGATGGAGAGACAGGCTGGAATTACCGAGAAGAGGATAAACTCCATGTATGGGAGTACCTGATCGACAGAAAACAAAATGGTCAGAGTCAGTGAGGATGTAGGAGGGTTGTGTCAAGTGCGGTATCACAACACTGTTCGAAGACCGTCATTTACGTGAATGGGTTATCCAAGACGGAGAGTTTTGCGTGGCCATATTTGTGGAGGCATCTTGGCAGCCAGGCGGGCCCACATCTCTCTCACACACCTGAAACCTGTTGACCACCACCTGGGGCTAGGACTACCACCTGGGGCTAGGACCACCACCTGGGGCTAGGACCACCACCTGGGGCTAGGACCACCACCTGGGGCTAGGACCAACACCTGGGGCTAGGACCAACACCTGGGGCTAGGACTACCACCTGGGGCTAGGACCAACACCTGGGGCTAGGAACAACACCTGGGGCTAGGAACAACACCTGGGGCTAGGACCACCACCTGGGGCTAGGAACAACACCTGGGGCTAGGAACAACACCTGGGGCTAGGAACAACACCTGGGGCTAGGAACAACACCTGGGGCTAGGAACAACACCTGGGGCTAGGAACAACACCTGGGGCTAGGACCAACACCTGGGGCTAGGAACACCACCTGGGGCTAGGAACACCACCTGGGGCTAGGAACAACACCTGGGGCTAGGAACAACACCTGGGGCTAGGAACAACACCTGGGGCTAGGAACAACACCTGGGGCTAGGACCACCACCTGGGGCTAGGAACAACACCTGGGGCTAGGAACAACACCTGGGGCTAGGACCACCACCTGGGGCTAGGAACAACACCTGGGGCTAGGAACAACACCTGGGGCTAGGAGCACGCGGCTATCACGACGCTTGGCTATTAACAGGACAGCTTCACGGTGTTTTACGCATAATACCAACGTGACAGGATAGACATGTGTACCAACTTGACAGGATACACTTGTGTACCAACGTGACAGGATACGCATGTGTACCAACGTGACAGGATGCGCATGTGTACCAACGTGACAGGGTACGCATGTGTACCAACGTGACAGGATACGCATGTGTACCAACGTGACAGGATACACATGTGTACCAACGTGACAGGATACGCATGTGTACCAACGTGACAGGATACGCATGTGTACCAACGTGACAGGATACACATGTGTACCAACGTGACAGGATACGCATGTGTACCAACGTGACAGGATACACATGTGTACCAACGTGACAGGATACACATGTGTACCAACGTGACAGGATACACATGTGTACCAACGTGACTGACGGTACGCATGTGTACCAATGTGTCAGGTACCCGCTCTCACAAGACAGACGGCCACTAACGTGACGACACTTCTCTACACCTAATAACTATCATAACTAACCAATATGGGTTTATTACGAAACATACAACCTGGGAACGATTTCGATAACCAGGTCCGATATAAATAAACATGCTATTTTTTGTACAGCAATGATGCTTGAGGTTACGAACACAAAACTTTAACCCAATCATCCGACCACTAATTATTGGCACCCATCGATTTGCTCGCCACCAATGACCCACTTTTATTAACAATTAGTGGATGCAATCTAGGGAATGTAGGGATTTGTGAACCTTGAATCCTGCCGCTGATGTAATTATATGAGCGATAGTTAACGTTTGGATCCATTAGTCATTACCCTGATGTTTAAGCACGGATATATAGGTGTGTGTGGACATAAAGAAGAAAGTGACACGTGCAGGCAGGCTGCACACACACACGAGGCACACTATGCACAGTTTCAAATGTAGATAGATGGAGCCTAGTAGTCTCAGGAATCTTTACGCCTTAGGTAATTACCTGTTGATCAACAGTTGAAAGGCGGGACCGAAGAGCCGATGCTCAATCCCTGCAAGCACAACTAGGTGAGTACACACATCCCACTTACACATACATACATACATACATACATACATACATACATACATACATACATACATACATACATACATACATACATACATACATACATACATAACAAAAATCAGGCAAGAGAGAGAGAGAGAGAGAGCTGGCCAGACTGCATATTTCTGGACTGCCAGAAAGCTTTTGACAGTACCACATAAGAGACTAGTGCACAAACTGGAGATGCAGGCAGGAGTGAAAGGGAAGGTACTCCACTGGATAAGAGAGTACCTAAGCAACAGGACACAGCAAGTCACTGTGAGGGGTGAGGTCTCGGAGTGGCGGGGAGTCACCAGTGGAGTCCCACAGGGATCAGTCCTTGGACCTATACTGTTTCTGATATACGTAAATGATCTCCCAGAAGGAATTGACTCGTTCCTCTCGATGTTTGCTGATGACGCAAAAATTATGAGGAGGATCAAAACAGAGGAGGATAGTATGAGGCTACAAGATGACCTAGACAAACTGAAGGAATGGTCCGACAAATGCTACTAAAGTTGCACCCAAGTAAATGTAAGGTAATGAAACTAGGAGGAGGAACTAGGAGGCCAGTCACTGGATACCGAATGGGAGATGAAGTTCTTCACGAAACGGACAGAGAAAAAGATCTAGGAGTTGATATCACGCCAAACCTGTATCCCGAAGCCCACATAAAAAGAATAACATCAGCGGCCTATGCGAGGCTGGCTGACATCAGAACTGCTTTCAGAAACCTGTGTAAGGAATCCTTCAAAATCTTGTATACCACATATGTAAGGCCAATTCTGGAGTATGTAGCTCCAGCATGGAGCCCGTATTTAGTCAGGCACAAGACGAAGCTGGAAAAAGTCCAGAGGTATGCCACTAGGCTAGTCCCAGAACTAAGAGACATGAGTTATGAGGACAGACTACGTGAACTACACCTCACGTCGCTGGAAGACAGAAGAGCCAGGAGGGACATGATCACCACATACAAAATTCTCAGGGGAATTGACAGGATGGACAAGGATGGATTATTTAACACGGGTGGTACACGAACAAGGGGACAAAGGTGGAAGCTGAGTACTTAAATGAGCCACAGAGACATTAGAAAGAACTTTTTTTTAGTGTCAGAGTAGTTAGTAAATGGAATGCACTAGGAAGTGATGTGGTGGAGGCTGACTCCATACACAGTTTCAAATGTAGATATGACAAGAGTCCAGTAGGCTCAGGAATCTGTACATCAGTTGATTGACGGTTGAGAGGCGAGACCAAGGAGCCAAAGAATCCCCGCAACCACAACTAGGCGAGTACATGCATACATACATACATACATACATACATACATACATACATACACATCTATGGTCTCTGAATACCACATTGCTAACTCTTGGGTACCAGCCCGTCCTCTCCACCTCTTCAGTTGTCACAAAAATGATACTAAATTGGACTAATTGAATTGCAGATTAGGCAAAATTGTAATTAAATTTTGTCATTAAAGATATTAATAATAATAACTAAATTGGCTGAACCTAACCTAACCAATGGGCCCACACATAGAAAACGTGACTGTGAGCCGTTGTGATTTATAGTACATCATATTTTGTTCGTTGGGGATTAAGACGTCAAAATGCAAGATATTGGGCGGGAGGACAGGTTGAGGCTACAGCACCATAAAATTCATTAAGATGTTTGGAAAATAAGTAATTGGTTTTCGTGTACGTATCCCAGGGCTGACTACGTGATTCAGCTCGCCGGGGACGTAAACAAGTCGATTGAGTTCGTGGCTTGAAATTGAATTGAAATTGAAATTGAAATAAGTTTATTGAGGTAAAATACACACAAATGGATGAGGTAGATCAAGCTATTCTCACCCCGTTCAGTACATCGTGTAAATATATACATAGACACACATCACAAACAATAAACATATTACCGAACATTCTGAGAGATAAACATATACATTTCCTGTTCGTGGCTTAGGCTGCAGATCAATGTAAGTGTGGATTTAAGACAAATATGTGTGTATGCCAGCTAAATGGATTTACTGTTCAAGTGACTGCAGGTTCCCAGTGTTGGTGTATCTTACCTTGTTTCTGTAATATAACTTCTGAGTTCTTGTGTTATGGGATCTCTAGTTTGAATACAAGCAATTGCATGCTGTTAATAAGAAAGTACTAAAATATGTTTCCATATTCGTTTATTAATTCCTCCACACACTATGTGGGAACGCAAAACTGTACACATATCAAAGCGTTATAATACCGTTGATTTATAAATGGATGATGGGGTAGGGGGAGGTATTATATAAACCTCTCCATGATAATATCTGAAGACAACACCAGATACGTCTGGTGAGTAAATTAATAATATTGATGATAATTGTAACATTAATAATAATAATAATAATAATAATAACATTATTATTATTATTATTATTATTATTATTATTATTATTATTATTATTATTATACTTTTGAACTCATATTATGATGCTCAATGGACTATTGGAAACCACTTAGCAAAATATTATGATTGCAAGAACTCATTCTTAAATAGACGCAAGGTTCTTGTTCCAGACATGCCTCTATAGACTCAGGTGTAGCCAAACTAAGGTCCTGACTAAGACAAACAATGGTGCGTGTTAGTGTTTGTGCGGCAGTCATGTTTGTTAGTGACTTGCTGCCAACACATACATTGCAGGATGAAATACCTGAAGCAGAGACTGCCTGTGTGTGCTACAGGTTAGGCTACTCCATTTCTCGGTGTAGATACGCTGAAAGGTTTCTTTAGTCCTGGACTTTGTTTAGCATAGTATTCTTGCTGGTTGGTCAGTATATTTATTGTGATGCGTCACAATAACGTGGCTGAAGTATGTTGACCAGACCACATTAGAAGTTGAAGGGACGACGACGTTTCGGTCCGTCCTGGACCATTCTCAAGTCGATTGTGTGATGGTTCTATAACCCCACCTGATCATTAAATTACGGTACATTGGTTAGGTTAAATAGGAAACGTTAGGTTATGTTGACAATATTTTGCTGTAAATACATTTTAATTATAAGCACAATGCTTGACAAATTGACCGGAGAATTTGAAGGGTTGCTGTGTGCTGACTTAGAGGCCTCGAGAATCTATTTGTGCCTAACTTATATAACCAAAGAGAAGCTAGCCTAGTCTAACCTAATTAGTTTAATCGTTTATTATGCCCCCCCCCACCCCACCCATACGAATCCCGTGGGCAGTGCTGGAAAGGGATATAAAAGCACATAAAGGGTTCAGTAAACCCCATGGTTTATTTCGCTAAGCAAGTTACAATCTTGTGAAGCTAATTACACATTTTTTCTTGTACACAAATTCATGTACATATATTAATAGTTTTTTTTAATACCACAAGTGATTCAGGAAGTGGGAGCCACAACAGTATACAAGGTAGTTTATATCAGCGGCGAGTCAGTTACAGTTTTCACCCATTCTAACTGGATGGGTATAGATAGTCACGGTCATGTTGCATCTACATTAAGAAGGTTTTGGAACGTGTGTGTTACATACAGCTTCCTTGATGGATTGAGACTTGTCCGTCTCTGTAGCAAAACTAGTACAATATATTTTATGTTGTAAATAAATATTATATTTACATTATGTAAATTTTATATTATGTAAATAAACAACAATATATTTTGTTGTTTATGTTTAGTTTTCTTTCTCCCTCAGGCAAGATCTGCAAGAGAAAATGTGTGGTGGGAGACACGAGAACCTGTTATTTCCACTTCAATGTCCATCCCTACCAGACTGTGTCCAGGTGAGTGCTGCCTCCTTCACTCATTCCTCCACTTGTGGGAAGTAACCTCACAATTGTCGATGTGACACTCTTCAGCGGGCAATGAAATAACTTTCTTAAGTTATAATTTAATTATTCAACATCTTGACTAAGTAAGATATATATCCTCTGATACGGCTTAAGGTTATCTTGAGATGTTATCTTGAGATGATTTCGGGGCTTAGCGTCCCCGCGGCCCGGTCGCGGGGACGTATATATACATAAACATATACAGTATATATATACTGGAAGAAGAGGACCCTTAGCCTCGGAGGAAACCACACATAACGCATTAGAGGGAATGTTTAGGTCCCCTCCAATAGTTTGTGTGCTTTTCTCCTACCACCCCCTTCCTTTTGATTTTGATTTTTTTTGCTTTATTATATATTTAAAGGTTACAAGATATACATTGGTTGATACAAAGAGCGCTTAAAGGTTATGGATCTCTTGAGATCCATAACCTCGCTTCCGGTCAGGAACCGAGGATGCAGCAGGCGTTTTTCCTCTGGATCGCCATACTGAGGCGCTGAAACAAAAAACTGGCAGCTCTTGGGTCTCTGGTGACGTCAATGAGCTTGGAGCCCAATTCCTTGAGAAATCCCAAGGCACTCTTGCCCCAGGGGCCATGCGTCTATGTGAAAATCTACCATCACCCAATATAGCGTGAAAGCAGAGATGCACAGCTATGGAGCACTGAGAATGTTCTGACTAAGTATTGATTGATGAAGATTAAGCCACCCAAGAGGTGGCACGGGCATGAATAGCCCGTAAGTGGTGGCCGTTTTGAGCCATTACCAGTATCAAAAGATGATACTGGAGATCTGTGGAGGCGCAACTGCACACTGCGTGACGGGAGATGTCTCCCGGCCCAAATGGTGACCAAATGGTCCTCTGCCTAAGTAAGTTGTCTAGCTTCTATATATACGGAAAAACGGCCGTCCAGGTGGCGCTGGTGTCTCGATAATTGCAAGCCGGCAGGTAGAAACAATCGAGGTGCTTGTTCACCCGCGAGTGGAGGGAGCCTTGCTGTCGCCAGGTGTGACGGGGGTCACGGGTACTGGAGAGTAGCGGGGGAGTAGAATACACTGTCTAGACGTCTGAGCACTAGTTGTTGTTCTTGCTGTAAAATTTTTGAATATCTAGAAGTGGTGTGGTAGAATAGATGATGGAACAGGCCTAATCTCCTTCCAAGGGAGATTACCGTGACAATATACATATACATATATATTTTTTCGTCTGTACAGGGTAAAAGAGCTGGTACATTATATAGCGGGTTATTTAACACTCAATCACAGGAGGAACTAAAGTGCTTTTAAGCTCTCAAGCTTTAATTACATAATATTTACATTACACAGTATATTTTGTGTTGTGTGTGACCCTGAGGGCGGTGGTGGTGGGCTTAAGGCCTATCAACCTCTGCAAAGTTAAGGTCACATATGCACTTATTACTTATTGACAACCAACTTGAACATCAGTCCTGGAATTTGTCAAGACTAACGTGAGCTCTCAGTATATATACACCGAGGAGCGGAGTGTTCCTCTCGGTGTATATAGCGTCTATTTTCCTCCTCAGGGCACTTCAACAATTCAATATATATACAGAAAAGATACCCAGTGGGCGAGCTGGAAATGGGTATAGGAGAAGAGTAGCTTGAGGGATGGCCCTCTAAGTAGTAGGGTTGGCCCAGCCGCTTGGAGTGACAGGCTGGGCGAAGAGGGAAGGGGAAAGCGCCAAGCCATTACGCCTATATAGCACTGGGACGGTATCACGATAAGGATTTAGAGTAAGACGGGAGAAAGGAATGGTGCCCAACTTGGACGGTCGGGGATTGAGCGCTGACCTGCAGTAAGCCAGGCTGAGCGAGGAGGCTTGGTCTTGATGTGGTGCAGGATTCTTCAATCTTGTTCGATGCTTCTTTCTTCTTATGGCGGCTCAGTCTTGAGGTTGTTGTTTTCAGGGCTTGCTACGGGTGCCCTAAGAACGCGACGGACTGCGGAAGGCCGGAGTGTATCCCTGGGGACGGTGTCAAGCGGCGGATTGTTGTTATCAACAAGCAGATGCCCGGTCCCCCCATCCAGGTAAGCTACCCCCCCCCCTCCCCTCCCCCCTGAGTCATCACTTGACACAGTAGTTGTCACGTCTGTGATATTTCCCGGTGCTGTGATTGATGGCAGGGTGTGGGATGGATATAAAGCCTTTACTTGGGTATTGTCTTTAATGGTATGTAGTACATGACTAGCTCGACGAAGAGTGGCAGGCGTCCTCTCTCTGTTGACATTGATGGCGTATGAAACGCAGCGGCAAATACAGACGGGCAGCAGCGTCTGCTCTGAACATGACACTACCTTGAGGTTACCTTGAGGTGCTTCCGGGGCTTAGTGTCCCCGCGGCCCGGTCGTCGACCAGGCCTCGATGGACCACTATCCATCAGTTACAGCACCGGTGACCTCATTTATGACCTGGATCAGTAATACTCCCAAATTATCACATGCAACACTGTATCTCCAGTTATCACTTGTAAAATGACTTGATATTCGGGCACAGATAAGCAATCTTGGGTTGCCGGTTAAGACGAGCCACAAAAAATTTAATTTATCACACTTCACCACATTATCAGGTATGCCTCGGCGACCTTATAATGGTGGAGGTCAAGAATTCCTTATACGAAGAAGGGATAACTATGCACTGGCACGGTCAGACCATGAGGTCCATTGGCAGTGGAGACCGTGGCACCCCCTACATGGATGGCGTCCCTGGCCTCACACAGTGTCCTATTGGTCCAGGTGAAACTTTCACATATTCCTTCTATGCCACTGAACCCGGCACGCACTTTTATCATTCACATCAAGGTAAGTTTTCTTCTTTGAAGTATTTCAGTGAATAAGTATCCTAAATTACCACAGGGCGGAACTATATGGCTAGTTTTGTGGTTTAGCCCGGACAAATTTTGTGTGTACTGTAAATTTATTAACTGATTAATAACAATCATTTAATTGCAATACTGCTAATTTCTGAATGTCTGCTGAGATAATTTAAGTACAGATAATTTTAGTACACTTGTGTTAGTTCTCGCCTCACAATCCAGAATCCCGGGAGGGACAGAGATGGCTGGGCCGTTTCCTTTCACTTAATGCTTCTGTTCACCTAGCTGCAAATTGGTACCCGGTACATAATCATTTTGGGTGGGGGAGGGGTGGGGTAGCCTCCATGACACCTCACACACGACACCACTGGACCTACAACCCACCCATCCTCTCACACCTGTTGGCAGGGTTCGAGAGAGGCGACGGCGTGTTCGGGGCTCTCATTGTTCGACAACCGCCATCCATGGATCCCAACCGAGGCACCTATGACTTTGATCTTTCTCAGCATGTGATGATGGTATGGCCGGGGTTTATTTGGGTTTCTATGTAATTTGGTGTTCTGCCGGTGAGTTACATAAATGTTTTCAGTATTATCCATTATTCAACAGAAATTTGGTAGTATGATTCTGCCCTCTGGGTTTAGGCTTGTCAGCGTCATACATTTAAAAAAAATGATGAGCATATTTGGTCTCGTCTGACATAGTCAGGTCACCCCTAACATGCTCAGGTCATCCATAGCACGTTCACATCAAAATGAACATGCTTAAATTACTCTAATTTACTCGAACCAATTCTTGTTAGTCCATGATTTGTCACATATTACGTATTTCAAAATTTTATTCCCTCCAATGGCAAGTTAACACGAATGGCTGGCAAAGTTTTTATCATTATTTTAACATTTAAAACTCTCTTATAAAAAAACATTTCAATTAGATTTTCTCGGTTACGAAGGTGGAAATATTAATTTATAACACATATCAATCACGATAATAAGAATAAAAATGTTGTAATAAATTTGGAGCATTTACCCCCAGAAAATTGGGTTATTAAATAACTTTTTAAATTTGAGTCTTTTCGCAGGTGACAGACTGGCTACACATTCCCACCCAGGACAAGTTTGTCCTGCGACACTATGGTGGTGGTAGTGAGTCCCCAGAGTCCTTGTTGGTCAATGGTCGGGGCCCGTATCAGGTTAGTCCTTGTTGGTCAATGGTCGGGGTCCGTATCAGGTTAGTCCTTGTTGGTCAATGGTCGGGGTCCGTATCAGGTTAGTCCTTGTTGGTCAATGGTCGGGGTCCGTATCAGGTTAGTCCTTGTTGGTCAATGATCGTGGCTCGTATCAGGTTAGTCCTTGTTGGTCAATGGTCGGGGTCCGTATCAGGTTAGTCCTTGTTGGTCAATGGTCGGGGTCCGTATCAGGTTAGTCCTTGTTGGTCAATGATCGTGGCTCGTATCAGGTTAGTCCTTGTTGGTCAATGGTCGGGGTCCGTATCAGGTTAGTCCTTGTTGGTCAATGGTCGTGGCCCGTATCAGGTTAGTCCTTGTTGGTCAATGGTCGGGGCCCGTATCAGGTTAGTCCTTGTTGGTCAATTAGTTCTACTCATAATGCTATATTAGGCCTACTCATAATGGTATATAAGGTATACTCATAATGCTATATTAGATCTACTCATAATGCTATATTAGGTCTACTGATAATGCTATATTAGGTCTACTCATAATGCTATATTAGGTCTACTGATAATGCTATATTAGGTCTACTGATAATGCTATATTAGGTCTACTTATAATGCT